>NC_142932.1:129566890-129721890 GCF_046866305.1 Octopus bimaculoides | reverse complement strand
AGAATGTGTGTGTATTTGTGAGTGGAGCAATGGAGTTTTAATGCTTAAGTCAAAGGCGCAAACGGTGAAGTGCTTATGAATTTGGTAATCCTTCAACTCGTTAACTTTGCATTTCCATTTTGATATCCGTAACAATAAGAAAACGATTTTATGCCCTCGCTCGTTTTTTTAATTCTTTTTTACTCCATGTTTATTATGGATGACTGTTGGGTACCGTTGCTGTCGGGTATCTGTAGAATTAAAGTTGAATCAAAAGAAGTCATGGAGTGAAAATGGAGACAGTGGTGTGAAAAAAACGAAAACTGTGAAGGAATTACGTTCAACATTAAATCTGATGTTTAAAAGGAATTGGTGAAGCAGAAAATAAATCAGCCACATTGCCATAGAATTAAAGCTTGCAATGTCAACAACAGCAATAATATGTGGAAATAAGAAGAAAATCAAGGATTCCAGAAGTTACTCTTTTAACTGATTTTTGTTTCCTTGATTTGATAGAAAAACTTAAAATTGTTGAGGATCAAATGTCATGTGTTAATAGCATGATGGTATCTTGTGAACCAAGCCAAAAGTTTGTATGAGGATTTCCAGTAAAAGGAAAGCTAAAATTCTATGAGAGGACATTTTCTGGCTAATGAAGATTGGTTTGAAATGTTTTAGAAATGCTTGAATTTGCAGAATATAATATGACTGGTAAAGCTGGCAATGCTTATACAGAAGTTGTTACTAATTATTTTGAGCATCTGGATGAAACATCCAATTGTTTAAGAGGGCTGAACACCAGAGCAAGTGTACAATACTGATGGAACTCTTCACTTTCCTGGAAGTTTGAGCTTTTATTTTTTAAGCAGAAAAATCAATACGAGGATTTGAAGCTTCCAAAAATCATCTGATGCTGCTTCTCAGAGGAAATACCAATGTTAAAATGAAATTAAAGCCCCTACTCATGTATCAGTCTGAAAATACAAGGGCTTTCAAGAATTACACAAAGTTTAATTTACTTCTGATTTGGCATTCAAACAAGAAGGTATGACTGGCTAAGAATCTTTCAAAATGTGGTTTCCAAACATATTAGGTCTTGCTGAAGAAAGATTCATGCCAGGTGTAAGATTTCTGGCAAAGCATTGATAATTTCAGACTATTTACTGGCTTTCTAATAACTTTGATGAACTTTTTGGTAAAATCAGATTAAAAAAAAAAAACAACTTCTTTGCTCCAGTAAATGGAAGAAGGGAAAATAGCAAACTTATCTCTGAAGAACTTTTAAACAGCTAAGGAAAGCAAGTAACAGGCAAGATAAACCCCTACTGTTAGACACATTCCATTATGCTGAACAGGAAGAAATTCAACTTAATGGATGCTGTGGATGATATAATTGAGCCATGGGACGAAGTGAAACCCTCGACTTTATATGGTGCTTAGAAAAACATGACTAGACTGTGGCTAACCTTTCTCAATGATAAAGATATCAAATTCAGAAAGATATCGAACACTTGTAAGTGATGTAGGGTATGAAGAAATCTTAGACAATAATGTGGCTGAGTTGCTAATGTTCCATAAAGTTTATCTAATGGGGAGCTGATACTGTTAGAACAAGAGGAAGCTGTAAATAGAGATGAGAATACAGAAATTCCAACAACTCCAATTTACTGCACAGAATTTTGCTGAAGGGTTGGCATTACCAGAGGAAAGTTTACAATCCCTTATTGATAACAACCCTGATCGTTTATGTAACTTAAAAATTACAAGAGGAATTTACAGTGAATTCAGATCCTACATTGAGTTGTACAAAGAGATGATGCACCATAAGCATCACACAAGTTTGGATAAGTTCTTTGTTCCCTCTTTGTGGATATTGATAACAATGAACTATAAGACAAAAGACAGTGTTCCTCATCCTCTGAGTAACTTGCATTTCACCTCAACCACTTTCTCTGAAACACTAATCAACATCTTCTGTGGTAAGAACATACCCTATCATACTATGATTCTTATTGACTCCCTAACATATTTCTCTTCTGATGTTTTCATGTATGGATATTGTATTGATATTGTATTGTATGGATATTGTATTGTATTGTATTGTATTGTATTGTATTGTATTGTATGGATATTGTATTGATATGTATGGATATTGTATTGTGCATATTTCGAAAACATTGTTTTTGTGCATAAGAATTGTCGTGTTGAATGCACTTCTTTTTTAACTTTGAAAAGGATCTGTCAAAATGCATTCTCACTTTATATGAAACAAATGAGATCTGGTTACAAGAAGGGCGTCCAGTCAGAAAATCTGCCTCAATAAACTTTGTCCAATGCATGCATTGCGTAAAAGTGGATGTTAAAATAATGACGATGATGATGATACTTATGAGCAAATAAATTTCAAAACTAAACAACCATTGCCTTACACAATCAGGCAGCAAAAGTGGTACAATGGAAACTGTGCGAAAAGTGGGGGCTAGAGAGATACAAGACATGGTATGTGCACAAACCAGAGAGAGAGGTGGATTCAGAAACTAGCAAAAGCCAAAGAGATCAGGTGCTAGAGCATAACAGACCAAACTTAATGGTGGTGGTGGTGGTGGACAAGGTGCACCACATGTGCTATATAGTTAATGTTGCATGCTCCTTTGACCCATGGATAGTCAAGAAGGAAGGCGAAAAGATAGAGAATTACAACTCCCTTAATTATGAAATAGCCCAGCTATGGAGAATGAAGAAGGTGAAGATAGTGCCAATTATTGTTGGGTCCTTGGGGACAATATCAGGAAGCATCAAGAGGAATATAAAGGAAATTGGAATAAGGTACCCAGTAGAACTGTTACAAAAGGATTGCTTCCTTGGCATGGCCAGAATAATCAGGAAAGTATTAGATAGAATGGATAGCATGGTATTGTAGGCTGCAGGTAGTAAGCCTGCTATGCACGCAAGACTCCAGGAGCTCCAACAAAACCTGTGATAAAGAGAAATAATGATTTATTCTAATTCAAGTACAGAGCTGACAATTTTGAGAGGTAAATTGATTATATTGACCCCTGTACTCAATTGGTACTTTATTTTATTGACCTCCTGGGTGTGGGTGAAAAGCAAAGTTGACTTTGACAGTATTTTGAACTCCAAATGTACAGAAGTGAAAGAAATATTGCAAAACATGCTAATGGTTCTGCCAATATCTCCAATAATAATGTTTTGAGATTGGAGAAGACAAATCTTGTTTATCTGAAATATTTCTTCTTCACGTCACGTGGCTCTCTGATACTTTTCAGTGTTTACAAAAATCTCTTGTTATGGTGATGGACTGACCAGAAACACTAAAGTACCATATCTAAAGAATTACTTTGTCCTTATAGATTCTGATTTCAAACATCACTGAAGTTGATTTTACTTTTTATCTTTTCACGACTGATAAAATAAGTACAGACATTTTTTTGATCGATTCAATTGATTTTCCGGTGAATCTCTGGCCTTGTGCCAGTATAAGGAATTAATTGTATCACCAGTTCATTATATATTTTTAAAGCATATTAGTAACAGTCTAGCATTGTAGCCAATGGCAGATGTCTAGACATCTGTTTAGACATAAAGACATTAAGCAGACATGGCTAATGGTATGTTATCAAACTGAAAAATCTATTTATGTCATACAGAATCTAGTTTTGGTGGTAGGAGTAAGAGAGGGCTCAAAACACCGCATCATTCTTAATAATTGCTTAAAATAATTGAATGAAATTCAGCCAAGAATCATAATCATGTGATAGAAACTCTTCCAAATGTTTCTGCCAGTTTCAGGTTTTGAATTGATGGCTGATATTGGAAGTAGGATAATATATTTTTCCAACTGGTGGAGCAATACATTTTTGCATGGGTTGCATTTCATATTCCCCCATCTGTTCTCCCTATTTCCCCCTCTTATTGTTCATAATGGAACATGATTCATCCTGTGCTTCAGCTCAAGTAATCTAGAGCAGATTGCATTATATTTTTCCAACTGGTGGAGCAATACGTTTTTGCATGTGGTTGCATTTCATATTTCCCCATCTGTTCTCCCTATTTCCCCCTCTTATTGTTCATAATGGAACATGATTCATCCTGTGCTTCAGCTCAAGTAATCTAGAGCAGATAGCATTATATTTTTCCAACTGGTGGAGCAATACATTTTTGCATGGGTTGCATTTCATATTTCCCCATCTGTTCTCCCTATTTCCCCCTCTTATTGTTCATAATGGAACATGATTCATCCTGTGCTTCAGCTCAAGTAATCTAGAGCAGATAGCATTATATTTTTCCAACTGGTGGAGCAATACGTTTTTGCATGTGGTTGCATTTCATATTTCCCCATCTGTTCTCCCTATTTCCCCCTCTTATTGTTCATAATGGAACATGATTCATCCTGTGCTTCAGCTCAAGTAATCTAGAGCAGATTGCATTATATTTTTCCAACTGGTGGAGCAATACGTTTTTGCATGTGGTTGCATTTCATATTTCCCCATCTGTTCTCCCTATTTCCCCCTCTTATTGTTCATAATGGAACATGATTCATCCTGTGCTTCAGCTCAAGTAATCTAGAGCAGATAGCATTATATTTTTCCAACTGGTGGAGCAATACATTTTTGCATGGGTTGCATTTCATATTTCCCCATCTGTTCTCCCTATTTCCCCCTCTTATTGTTCATAATGGAACATGATTCATCCTGTGCTTCAGCTCAAGTAATCTAGAGCAGATAGCATTATATTTTTCCAACTGGTGGAGCAATACGTTTTTGCATGTGGTTGCATTTCATATTTCCCCATCTGTTCTCCCTATTTCCCCCTCTTATTGTTCATAATGGAACATGATTCATCCTGTGCTTCAGCTCAAGTAATCTAGAGCAGATTGCATTATATTTTTCCAACTGGTGGAGCAATACGTTTTTGCATGTGGTTGCATTTCATATTTCCCCATCTGTTCTCCCTATTTCCCCCTCTTATTGTTCATAATGGAACATGATTCATCCTGTGCTTCAGCTCAAGTAATCTAGAGCAGATTGCATTATATTTAACCCTTTAATATTCAAATTATTCTGTCAAATGCAATACTTATTAATTCATATTGTTTTAAATTAATCAAGCATTATCTTGTTGCTTTGATATTTTGATGATGTGATTGTTTATTATTAGAATGACTTTATAGGACAGGTAGGAGAGGCCAGATCTGACCAGTTTGAACATAAAACGTAGAATAATTTGACTGGATATGGCCAGTTTAAATGCAAAAGATTGCCTTCACTCTAGATGACATTCAATTTCTTATATAGGTAACATTCACTGTGCTTTGGGTATGTTCAAGGTTTTACTTTTGCCGTTCAGGCAGTTTAGTTTTAAATATGTTCCATGTAAAAAGCATTCGCTTTGTGCTGTACATAGATTCTCATATTTGAACTTAAGAAAGTTTTTCCATTGCAGTTTACCATGAAGAAATGTCCCAAACATATTTGAACTGATCAAAAGTTTGTTTATTTTTCATCCCTGCTCCACACAACTTTATAAGGCACGTGGCTTAGTGGTTAGAGTATTTGGCTCATGAGTTCGATTCCTGGTGGTACGTTGTGTCCTTGAGCAAGACACTTTATTTCACGTTGCTCCAGTCCACTCAGCTGGCAAAAATGAGTAGTACTTGTATTTAAAAGGACTAGCCTTGGCACACTCTGTGTCATGCTGAATCTCTCTGAGAACTACATTTGGGGTACACATGTCTGTGGAGTGCTCAGCCACTTGCACATTAATCTCATGAACAAGTTCTTCCTTTGATCGAGTTAACTGGAACCCTCATCGTCATAAGTGATGGAGTGCCAGTTACATACATATATTTTAAATAAAATAATAAGGCCAAAGCAATTTGATATTCCTAGGACATTTCTGAATAGAAAGGTAGTCTTACAGCTGTTTCAGGGAAATAAATGATATCCAATCATCAAAGACGAGTCAAAAGAGCTTCAACAGAAGGAATTAGTAGAGTTCATCTTTTTTAGAAGAAGTTATTCTGGAGAGGGACAGATGTACAAGAAAATAGATATAATGCAGAAAGTATAAAAGGAAAATTTGAAAATAAAAAGACATGTTGGATGTTAAAGTTGGTGTTCCGTTATCCAAGAAATGTGTTGTGTAGAATGGTTGAAGAGACTTTGCGTCCATGATGTGTAAAGTCCGATAAGAATTCACATGTTGTAATTTTAAATGGACAGTGTGCAGATATGAATTCCATGTGTTGTTCATTCAAAGGAATCTTGTAGTATAAATGAATTTTGAGAAATATTCTGATAATGGAAAGAAGATAAAGAGAGAAATGAATAGATAAGAATGTTAGAAGGAAGAAAGAAATATGTATGGGAGAGAGTCGAAGGAATTAAGGGAGTGGTATTCTTAATGGCTAGATTAGGGAAGGAAAAAGGGAAAAAAGGAGTGCTAGATGCTGGTCAAGATATTGTAGGGGGTGGGGAGAAGAGAGGTATCAATTGATAAAAGGAATAGGGGGGAGGGATAGAAAGAAAAGATAAAAAGGTAAGAAAAGAGTAGGTATGAGAAGTTGGAGGTGGGGGTAAGTTTGAAAAGGCACTAAAGTGGGGAGATAGATAAAGAATGTGGTACAGAGGGGAGGGGAGTACTGAATGTGATTAGTAAACCTTGAGAAGGAAGGGGGTGAAAGATTGCTAGGGATACATACTGGCTTTTTGTCCTCTACAGGTTCTGGTGTCACATAAAATACTCTCATGCCCGTGCTGGTGGCATGTGAAAACTACCCAGCACATTCTGTAAAGTGGTTGGCATTAGGAGGGACATCCAGCCATAGAAACCATGCCACAACAGACAATTGAAGTCTGGACAGCTCCCTGGCTGCTCAGCTCCATGTTAAACCATCTGACCCATGCTAGCATGTCTATATATATATATATATATATATATATATACACAGCACTATTGATCAATGGTGATCACTATAAACAAGTCATTTAAGCAGGTTGTTCAGCAAAAATGCTGAACATTCATACATTGTCTTCAATGGGAGAATCCATATACATACATATATATATATATATATATATATATATATATATATATATATATATATATACACACAAATGAGAAAAAAAGAGAAAACACCATGATTTCTTCAAAAGAAAGTCACACCAAGCTAGCTAGCTATTGAAGTCAAAATATGTGACATCAGGGTTCGAACCTGATCCCAACCTGATCCCACATCGAAAGTCATGCCACAGTGAAATTCTTGCTGGTTTGAATTTAGGCATTTGTGGCTCTCCAAGAAGCCAGCCATCCTTGACCTCACCACCCTTTCAAACACTTTAATGATGTGGGAGGTAAGTGAGATTGGGTGACAGTTGACTGTGAGGGATCTGTTTCCCTGTTTGAAAACTGGGATGGCATACACACATATATATGTATGTATGCACACACACACACATGCACACATACACACACACACACACATGCACATGCACACCCACCCACACACACACACACACACACACACACACACACACACATACACATAACAAATGAAAGACAGAAGATGGAATATATGAGAATATATCATTAATCACAACAATTGTTTCGACACAATCTAGCATCGACTCCTCTCGTGGGACACACAAAAACTGTTTCAGGAGTATCCGGTGGTGCAGACATATCTCGTCGGCTGATAAATAAATAAAAAATCTCGTTAAAATGACTGTTCCATAATGCAACTTTCCATTTTGTAGAGAGAAAAACAGCCAGATGGAGGAAAATTCTTCATGTATATAGAAGACCCAAAAAATAAAATTGCAGACGGCAAAAAGAGAAGCAAACACTTAATCCAGCGAGAAAAGTAAAGAAAATCCTTTCAGAACCAGATTCAACAACATAAATCCTTTTCAATAAAAACAATCTCACTAACCTGCCTAGATTTATGTTGTTGAATCTGGTTCTGAAAGGATTTCCTGTTGTCCCTACATAACTTTTGTATGTTCTGTTGCTCATTGGGATACTTTGATATTACCCATGCCACATATATAACTGTCTCCAGGTTACAGCGGCTGTGAAAGAAAAATGTAGCGTTGCCTCTACATGTACCGCCTGTTGCTGTCTCAGGTGTGTGCCTACCTGTCAATACCTTCTTTACACAGGGTGCACAGCTTAAGGAAACTCTTATGATGTACCTGTTAAAAGTCTTACTGAACCTATTCATACCGTGAAGGTGTTTATCCACTAAGCTAAAGAATTATATTTCTTTCCATATGTGCCATCCCAGAAGAGCATGTGGTCGTTAGTTGAATGTGCTGTTATTTGGTTATCTATCGCCCAATGCAAAACTGATTGGTTGAAATGGATTGATAATATTAATTGATTGATAATATTAATTGATTGATAATATTAATTGATTGATAATATCATATGCTTTGATTAATACACTCACTTGGTCAATAAATATGCATGGACCAATTTCTTCTAACTTGTAGTTTCTTGGACAGCTATGTGTGTGTGTGTGTGTGTGTGTGTGTGTGTGTGTGTGTGTGCACATGCACACACAGAGATAGACAGACAAATAAACAGATAGATAGATAAATGGAACTTCAGATAAAAATGATACAAGGATTTCTCTGCTGAGAACTGATTTTGTTGAAGGTTGTCAGTAAACAATTGATTTCTCTATATCACAATATTATCAATATATATTACATTGACCATCCACAGGGATAGAAGGCTAGCTTGGCTGCCAAGGGACTTGAACTAAGATCAATTCTCCGATGTTTATAATGGAACTACTGTCTTCATAGAGGGGTGTTTTAATGTGTGTGTGTAAGTCTGTAGTGCGTTTGTGAGCAGGATGTGTTATGTGTGGATGTGTTTCGAGTAATGTGGGAACAGGATAGTGTATGTGCTTTCTCTGGAATCCTCAAATGATTTTAAAAGTAGAAAATCATTGAAAATGCCCAGATACACATATCTGCAAAGACAAGTTATATAAGTTTAGAGTGGATAATATCAGTTGTCTGTAGACTTATGTGTAGTTATAAAGTATATCAACTTAGAAGCAAGTTCTAACTTCCACACAGTCAACCAACACTACACTATTATACACTTAGTTCTTACTTCACTCCACTTGCTCCATAAAATGCTTCCTTTCCGTTTTTGTAAGCAAGCTAAAGATTAGTTTTGCAAGAAGAAAAAGAGTTTAAACACAGCGAAAGGTCCTGACTCTAAATTATGCAATGCAAGTTGTACGATGCTGTGTGCCTTTCTTTTTTGATAAGTCAGAGAACAGTAACCCTGACATTCACAAAACCTCATCGACTGGTGACATTCAGGTTGGATGTGTGCAAGATAATAGTTATCTAAACTAGCTATTGCTTAACCATCTTCTCACACCGTCTCCGCTGAAGGGATATAATAAATATCCTGGAAACAGGTGTAAGACCTATTTATAAATGTATAAATATTATACACAGCCTTGGTTTTTTATCTCATTACGAAAAGTGGTGCTCCAGCATGGGCACAGTCAAATGACTGAAACAAGTAAAAGAGAGTAAAAGAGTATATGTATATATATATATATATATATATATATATATATATATATATATATATATATACATATATATATATATATATATATATATATATATATATATATATATATATATATATTTATATGTATATATACACACACACAGAGATGAGCACAGAAGTGCAAAACAAGGTGAAAGAAAAAGTACTGGAATACGAAAGGTAGAGTGATATATACTTTTTATTAAAGCTGCAAAATTATCACAGAACTCGGTTACTTAGAGTTCCGTGATAGTATTGCAGCTGATACACACTGCACACTGTAAAAGGGGTTAGGGTTAGGAAGGGTCTCCAGCCAGAGAGACCATGCCAAAGCAGACGGCTGAGCCTTGGTACAGTCTTCGGCTTTGCCAGGTCCTGTCAAACCAGCCATCCAATATGAGTATGGAAAGTGGACATTATATCATGCTGAAGATGAGGATGATGATGATGACGACGACGACGACAACGATGACAACAACAACAACAATGATGACGATAAACTTTTGTCACAGTAAGTAAACTTCTTTCTACAATGTTTATGTTATTCTCTTTTTCAAAATTAAAAAAAAATAGTCAATGACTTTTAAGATAATTCTTCTTAAATTGTAACTACATCAAAGTCTCTTTCACAAAATCTTTTAAATCTGTGTGTGTGTGTGCGTGTGTGTGTGTATGTATATGTAACTATGTGTGTGTGTATGTATATATATATATATATATATATATACACGCACACAAATACTTACATATGCATACACACACACACACACAAATTTATATATATATATATATATATATATATATATATATATATATATATATATATATATATATATATATATATATATATAGATAGATAGATAGATAGATAGATAGATAGATAGAAAAAGAGACAGGCAGATTGATAGGTAGCTAGACAGACAAACAGACAGACAGACAGACAGATAGATAGATAGATAGATAGAAAACTAGATAGAGAGATGTCTGCTTAACAATCAGATGCCTTTTAACAACCCATTTCTCCAAATACCTTGATTATTTTCTTTCTTCTGTTTGAGAATAGGAAATTTCGTCTGCAATATAGCATCGTTGAGCAACCGAGGTAATACAATATCTATCCTCTTTGTTTTCATCCATTATCGTGACCGTACATAAGGCTTCACCTGCTTTAAGGATTTTTCAAACATTTATCTCATTTGCACATTCTGCACTGCATCCAGTAAATTACACTAATCTGTTTGATATGAACATGCACACACACACACACACACACGCAAGCACACGCAAACACACGCACACACACACACACACACACACACACACACACACACACACACACACACTAACTTCTCTCTTTGACTCATACTTTTGCTCCCCCTCTCTCTCTCTTATAATCTCACATATTCTTTCCTTCTTGTATACAATTTTTTGTCTCCAATGTGGAAGTCTCTACATGGTCATTTAACTTGGTAGTAATAGCAGTCAAATTTTCTTCAGATTCCATGTTATTGTCTTAGAAAATGATGTGTTGCATAACATGGATTGGGGTTCACTGTTTGAAGAAAATAACAGGATGGCCCTGGCTGGAATGTCTTTGAGGACAAACCTGCATCAAAACAAAGACGATATCTGACAATATAAATCTGCCCACATGTATACACCCACTGCCTCTTTCTGTCACATATATATACACACTCTTTGCTTTCATTACACACAAACTCATAATGTTCCCCCACCTCTCTCTCTCCCCCTCTCTTTCTCTCTTACACCCGCATACTTAAATGCACACATATGCAGACATATTTCGGCTACGTTTTCCGAAGCTTCTGTGTGGGTGTTTGACCTGTTAGAAATAGTGCCCAATTGTCCCTCACGTCTCAACGCATTGTTAAAAAGAAAAGGCTACACTGGTTAATGTTGTCTTGGATAAACCTATTTTGAAGTGAGATGAGATTGTCCCAATATTGAGCTAAGTCTTTGACTAATGCCACAAAATGGTTGACTCAAGACAATTACAACAGTCTTCTTTGCTTTTCAGCAAAACTATCATTCTCTTACACACACACACACACACACACTTGTCCACACATGTAGATGTATATACACCCTGCTCTTCAAATGCTGCAAGAATCGATTCCTAGAATAACAAAAACAACAAAAATCATCTTTCCTTCTTTAATCTTCCTCATTAAGGAAACGAATGATCCTCTAAACAATCCAAGAAGAAACCAAATTATCTTCCAAGGGGTTACATAACCTGTTATGAACCTCCTTCTAATCATACACCTACCAACTTGATAGAAACACAATAGTCCCTTTTATACAAAAAGACATGTTGGTCATGGATAGAACACTACTCAATCAGAACCTACCTGGGGCTAAACAACATTCTTAAATATTTCTCTTATTTCACATTTCCTACTTTTATTCTACTTTTTATAGATTTCTTCCCTTTTTTTCTTTTTTTCTGTTATTCTTCCTTCTCTCACTCTCTCTCCCTCTCCATCTCTCTCTCTCTCTGCATATACATGTTATATATATATATTTATATACATGTTATATATATATATATTCTTTCATTGACCCTGTATGTCCAAATTTAGTATTTTCTAGTGTTGTGTTTTAAAGAAGAAATGTTCCCATAATTCATAGGATTCGGTCATGATTAGGGAGTCAAAGACTGGCAACATCGATTTCTTGATAAATTCCAATTAGAAGAAATCTGTTGACATTAACAGCATTTCTTTCAATAGTTTCACTTTTTATTTTATTATTGTTTTCAATAAATTAACCCTTAGTGGAGCTTTTCACACTTTCAGGCTACACTGAAAAACCACGCCCCAAACAGTACTAAAAGACAGGAAGAGTGATTTAAGTTTTTGGGTGAAATTACAGTCGTTTGTTGTAATAGATAGCACCAGCCTAGATGATTTATTGCAGAGCTTCTCGAACATTTTGGGCTACGCCCCCCCCCCCCATGGTCACATAATACCCTCAGCACCCCCACCCTTATTTTTATGCATAAATATTTTACTAATTTATATATACTATGAATCATTTGATATTTAATATAATATATAATTTGTATATAATACTATAATAATATTATAAATTCATAGTGTCCCCCAATCCACTGCCTTCCTCCCAACGCCTCCTTTTTCTCTACCACCCCCTTAGGCACCAGCATCCACCTTGACCTTCTCAATGCCCACCAGAGGAGTGGTCAGTGGTTTCAAATTTCTTTTATGGTCAAGGAATTTGACCTCAGTGTGTTCCATTCTAACTTATCACTTGTGAAAGATTGAACAACAAAATTACCTTTCGTGAGATTTAAACTATTATCTGAAATATTAGTTTCAAATTTTGGCACAAGACCAGAAATTTCAGGAGAGGGGACAAGCCGAATACATCAGCCCCAGAACTCAGCTGGTACTTATTTTATTGACTCGAAAAGATAAAAGGCAAAGTTGACCTTGGCAGAATTTGAACTCTGAACTTAAAGAATGGACAGAATGCCACTAAGCATTTTGCCTGGTGGGCTAATGTTTCTGCCCACTCTCTGCCGAATTTATACCAGAAATGTTAGTTTCAAATTTTGGCTCAAGGCCTGCAAAAGCAGGGGAGGTGACTAGAGCCTGACATCGATCTCAGGGCTCAACTGGTACTTAGTTTATGGACTCTAAAAGAATGAAAGGCAAAGGCAGTCTTGGTGGATTTGAACTCGTAATGTAAAGACAGACGAAATGCCACAAAGCATTTTGCCCGGCATACTCATGTTTCTACCAGCTTACTGGCGAATTTACACATGCAATATTAACCAGACTAAAAGCAAAGTGTAAAATACAAATGGTACAGCACTAGATTAAGTTGCAATCTACCATTCTGTTTCTCTCTCCTTTCTCTGCTCATTTAATGTTTTTCATCCATAAAGGTTTATAGTTTGTTATCAGAATTAGGTTTATAACTGAGATCTTTAACACTGTCCACCCAGTTGTAAAGAGACCACATATGAAAGCACAGCTCATTCCAGTATTACAATTGTGTAGAAAGGAGGAATACATTGTACTGAGTTCAACAATTCCCTCCAGTTTGGCAAAGAAGGTGTTAGGTTAGAAATGAAGCCCACAAAACAACAAACAGAGGTGAAAAGGATAACGGGATGACGAAAAAACCCAAAAAACTGAAAGGGATTTACAAAGGGGTAATTATCTTTGTTTTTATCTTTTACTTATTTCAGTCGTTATACTATGGCCATGCTGGAGCACTGCTTTGAAGAAGTTTTATTCAAACGAATCAACCCCAGTGCTTTAATTTTTATAAGTTGGTACTTATTCTGTCGGTCTCCTTTGGTGAACTGCTAAGTTATGGGGATGTAAACATATTAACACTGATTGTAAAACAATGGTAGGGGACAAACGCACACACACACACACACTCGATGGGCTTCTTTCAGGTTCTGTTTACCAAATCCACTCATAAGGTTTTGGTTGGCCAAGTCTATAGTAGAAGACACTTGCCCAAAGTGCCATGCAGCGGGATTGAACCTGGAATATTGCAGTTGGAAAGCAGGCTTCTTACCACACAGCCACTCCTGCTGTATAGTTCTTCCTGTAGGAACAAGTTTGTGCATAATTAATATTCTTTAGAATATTCTGCCAAAGTCGTCTTTGCCTTTCATCCTTTTGGGGTCGATAAATTAAGTACCATTTGTATACTGGGGGTCAATCTAATTGACTGCTCCCCCCCCCCCCAAATTTTGGGCCTTGTGCCTAGAATAGAAAAGAATATTCTTTAGAATTAATTGAACTGATTCCTCACATAGCTACAGATAATAATTTCATCAATTACAGATCAACGAAAAGTAAATTTCGTTTGGATTCAGTTATTATTGCTCTTCACCCTTCTTGGAACATTTTCTTCAACGATTTTAGTCTATCATGCTAACCCCAACCACTTCTGGTGATTGTTTTATTAATATCTATTTGCTGAACTGCTAGGCTATGAAAAGTGAAAAGGAAGACAACATAAGCGACAATGCCAGATATTTTATGCCAACATAAACACACAGACACACAGAGACACACAGACACACACAAACACACACAGACACACACATGCAAACACACACAAACACAGACACACAAAATACACATACACACACATATCTTTATGAACTCAAAATAGATTTCTACACATCTTCCACCGCCCCCAATTCTACCCTGTGGCTTTTGTAGAAACAACCCAAGATGCTTTGCAGGGGATTTGATCTTGGATTAATGAGAGCTTCTTCACCATGGCACCATGTCTGCATTTGTTCAAGGACAGAAATGGCAGTAAATCTCAAAGAATTAATTGACATTTCTGCATGATATAACGTATTGTTTACTTCTGGAATGATTTAATCTTTATGGTAAAATACCACCACCACCACCACCACCACCACCATCGCCGCCGCCGCCACCGCCACCAGCGCCACCACCACCATCCAGCACAGGCAGCAGTAGTACCACTGCCACCACCACCTCTGTCGGCGCTGCCGCCACCCGCCGCCGCCACCGCCATCGCCACCACCACCGCTGCTGCCGCCGCCGCCACCGCCACCACCGCCACCACCACTGCTGCCGCCGCCGCCGCCACCACCACCACCACCGCCACGACTTCCACTTCCACTATCGTTATCACTATTGTGATAGTGGCTGTTTGCAACTCTCCTCATCTATCCCTCTTCTGTCACCAATCTATTCTTCTGCCAATCTCTGCATCATAATTTATTATCTGTAAAGACATTTTTTTTTTCTTCAGATCTGACATAATCATTTCTTCCTAAGTCATCTCTGATCTTATTTCCATCATAATGGCCAACTTACATTAACCCTACAGACTGCTTTTCATTTAACTTGCATTATGCAAATCTTTGCTTGCAGAATGAACAGATCAGGATATTATTTTGCTTTAAAATAACTGAGAAGAACGAGGTTACATGGAGAGAAAGAGTCTGAAAATCGGCTCCAATATCCTAACAACTCGCTTTTGGGTGAAGAGGTATCAATATATCTTTATTTCTGTGTTTAGATAGTTGTGTAAGCTTCTGACACCGAGAGTATAAAGTACCATTACTTGCTGCACAGTGGAATGTTTGTTAGTACAAGAAAATATTACTGTCTTTCGGTAAAAGCTTTCAAGTGACAAACCAATAAAATGAACACTTTGTACATTGATATTATTCCTACAAACTTGTGACTGTAGATTTCCTAATCTGATTTCTATCTTGTATTGTTGTTGTTGTTGTTAATATTATTTATATTTAAAGCAGCGAGCTGGCAGAATCGTTAGCACGCCGGGCAAAAAGCTTAGCAGCATTTTGTCTGTCATTACATTCTGAGTTCAAATTCTGCTGAGGTTGACTTTGTGTTTCTTCCTTTCAGGCTCGATAATATTAGTACCAGATGGACACTGGGGTCGATGTAATCAACTTAACCCTGCTCCTGAAACTGCTGGCCTTTTGAACCAGTATAATTTATATTCATTTCTGACTTTGATATAAGTCCAAAATGTGTTCAAGTCCCAGCATTTAAATGGTATTTAATAAGAGACTGAAAGGCAAAGCTGAAAGATTGGAAATTAAACAGAAAAGTAGAGAATATGATTAAAAGCAAAACCTTTTTGTCCAGCTTTTCTATTTGAATATGGCCCTGAGGTTACATCTTTATCTGGATTCTAACAATACACACCTGTCTGCTTGTCACTATAGTTTTGATACACATTGGAATAAGGGCTCAGGTAAAATGCACTCATGGTGGTGCCTTGTAAAAGTGCCTGTGTGGTGCCACATAAAAGGTGCATGTGGCACCATGTAAGAGTGTCTATGTGGTGCCTCATAAAAGTGCCCATGCATTGCCATTTAAAAAAGCACCCAGTACACACTGTAAAGTGGTTGGCATGTTAGGAAGGGCATCCAGCCATAGAAACGAAGCCAAACCAGGCTGGAGTCTGGTACAGCTCCCTATCTTGCCATCTCTGGTCAAACTGTCCAACCCATGCCAGCATGGACAACAGACATTAAATGATGAGGTTGATGGTGATGATGATGATATACAAGAGCTTTGGGGGAATTTATTTCAGTGTGTGACTGACATTTATTTTATCAATCAAAGATAAATGAAAGGTAAGCTCAGTCATATAGGATTTGAACTTAGATCAAACTAAATACTTTCAGGAATTCAGTCAACCATTCTTTTGTATTTACTCTTCAGATTTTGGTAAATTTTAAACATAAGTGTTGTAGTACTCATGAATTTCCTAAAAGTATTATTGTGAAGTGATAGCAATCAGCAGAGATCAGTTTCAACTTATTTAGAAATTGGTCATTATTCAACATATTTCACAATATCAACGGAAATGAATATTTCATTCAGATATTTCAATTCTGTTTTGTTTCTCATTATTTCAAACTGAAACAACACCAAGAGAAACCTTGTCTATTTTTCCCTCTAAAAAGCAAAATGTCAGTGCAAAGAAAAAAAAAACTATCAAACACATCGACTGAACCATTTCTTGGCATTGAAGGTGCCGTGAAGGAATAGAAATATGTGGTTCCCTGATAGCAGCCTTGGAGAACGTGGAACAGATAACGTTGATTATAATGAGAATGGAAGAGAGAAAAGAGGAATATAAAAAAAAGGACTTTAGTTGGCATTACTTGTAATCTCTCAGGTTTGACCTTAACCCCCACCCCCACCCCATTCCAGAAGAAATCAGAATGTTTTCTAAAGGTTTATTACATAACTTGAATTTTACCCAAAAGTTTACTTCAGGAACATTCTGATCAAGTTGGAAAAGCTGTAAAAAGGGTTCAATTTTATGAATGCTAGGAATTTACAGAGTGGCCCCTTTTTGTTCACTAAAACATATTATTGGCACATCAAAGGAATCCTGTGCACCATTGAGAACTTCAGATAGAATTGTTTACATTGATAATGCTTTACGTCTTATCTTGGAGATTTCTCAGTGGAAGCACGTATATATCAGCTTCCATATATTCTCAAAGTCAAAAGTTACAGAACTGCTAAGCCTGGACTCGAGGATCGCTATTCAAATTCATATCCTTTGTTGATAATCTTCATCTGTAGTACTCTTGATATTCTCATCTGGTATTCTTCCAGTCTTGCTAAAACTATTGACTTGGTTCTTTGCTGGAAGATTAAACTAACTCTTTCATGATATTATTTCCCGATTACAAAAACTGCATTTCAACACCTCTTGCTCTTTAATGCTTTATTTGATCAATCTTTTTTTCCCCCTCATTCTTCAATTCTAATTATTCTAGATTATACTTCAGTTCCTACACCCTACATCTTTTCTTTCTAAACTATTCCTCCATTCACTCCCTATTCCTTATTCTACTATTGCCACCATACCTCTGTTCCATCCCATTCTCCCTGTATCTTATTCTTCATCTAAATCCATTATTCTTTACCTACATCCACCCCTCTGTTCCTTACTCTAGCATGTCTTATTAACTGTCTTCTCTTCCTCCGCTGTTCTGTGGATATCACATTATTTGTCCTGTTATTTACTGGTCTTTCCTCATAACTGCAGACAGTGTGTTCGTTCACCTCTACTCTGCTTTACACTTTACCCTCACCATGTCCTCTCGTTCCTGGAAACAAGCAAGATCTTCCTACACAGTTATCATTGTTACTTAAAGCAAATAATGTTTATTCTTAATTTAGCAGAATCAACAAAGAAGATTAAGTAGACATAGCTTCTGTGATGAAACTTTCTGTTTATTTAACATATTGAGAATGACAAGCTGAGTTGATAGAGTACTGAGCTACCAAATAACAGGTCACAAGTTCACATCCGGTTATTGCACTGTACTGTGTATGGCAAAGACGTTATTTAATTGTCAACAACTTTTCACTGTGTACAGAGGAAAGTACAGAGGAAAGTACAGAGAAAAGTACAGAGAAAAGCACTGAAAGAACATGGTAAAAACGACAAATTTATTCTCAACTTAAAACACTGGATTCAATTTCTTCCTCAGAAATACTTTGAATTGAAAAGTGTGTGTGTGTGTGTGTGTTGGTGGGTGGTGGGTGCAGCGGTTTCAGTGAGATTGTGTTGTGTAACCATGTATCTCCTTGCAGTAGCACACCTGTCTCTGTCTCTCTGTCTCACTGTAGCCTTTCATTATCTGACACAATATCACCTCCTCCTCCAATGCCCCCTCTCATAGCAAATGATTTTTGTCTTGCAAGTTACTTGGTGACCCTGTCAGTGCAGGTGCCACTTAAAAAGCATCCAGCCCACACTGTAAAGTGTTTGATGTCTGAAAGGGCATCCAGCTGTAAAAATCCTGCAAAAACAGTTACAGAAGTCAGGTGCAGGCTTTGGCCTGGTCAGCTCCTGGTAAACCATCCCACCAATCATAAACGATTATGATAGATAGTTATATATATATGTTACATATATACATATATATATATATATATATATATATATATATATATATATATATATATATATATAATCATCATCATCATCATCATTTAATGTCTGTTGTCCATGCTGGCATGGGTAGGATAGTTTGACCAGGGCTGGTAAACTGAGGGGTTGCACCAAACTCCAGTCTGATTTGCCATGGTTTCTACAGCTGGATGCCCTTCCTAACGCCAACCACTCAGAGAGTGTAGTGGGTGCTTTTACGTGTTACCCTCACGAAAACGTCCACGCTCGAAATGGTGTCTTTTATGTGCCACCCGCACAAGAGCCAGTCCAGGGGCACTGGCAATGATCTCGCTCGAAAACCCTACAAGGCCAGTCAGGCGGTACTGGTAACGGTCACACTCAGGATGGTACATCTTATGTGCCACCCGCACAAGAGCCAGTCCAGGGGCCCTGGCAACGATCTCACTTGGCTTGTCGGGTCTTCTCACGCACAACACATTTCCAAAGGTCTCGGTCAGTAGTCATCGCCTCGGTGAGGCCCAATGTTCGAAGGTCTTGCCTCACCACCTCAGCCCAAGTCTTCCTGGGCCTACCTCTTCCACGGGTTCCCTCAACTGTTAGGGAGTGGCACTTTTTCACGCAGCTATCCTCATTCATTCTCACCACATGTCCAAACCAGCACAATCGTCTCTCTTGCACACCACTACTGATGCTTCTTATGTTCAGCTTTTCTCTCAAGATACTTACACACTGACGGGTATGCACATTCACATTACACATCCAGCGGAGCATACTGGCTTCATTCCTTGCGAGCTTACGCATGTCCTCAGCAGTCACAGCCCATGTTTCACTGCCATGTAGCATGGCTGTTCGTACACATGCGTCATACAGTCTGCCTTTTACTCTGAGTGAGAGTCCCTTTGTCGCCAGCAGAGGTAAGAGCTCTCTAAACTTTGCCCAGGCTATTCTTATTCTAGCAGTTACACTTTGAGCGCACCCACCCCCACTACTAACTTGGTCACCCAGATAGCGGAAGCTATCGACTACCTCTAGTTTTTCTCCCTGGAATGAGATAGAAGTTGTTTCCTGTTTGTTTACAGTGTTTATTGCACCTGAACATCTGCCACATACAAAAACTAACTTCATAGTTAATCTGCCTTTGATATTGCTGCACCTCTTATGTGTCCATAGCTTGCACCGGGTACATCTTATAGAGTTTCTACTTACTCCTTTACTGCATACTGAGCAGGGCCATCTACCTGAAGGGGTTTGTGTTTTATCTACCTTCCTACTTATTAGGATTTTGGTTTTTGCTAGGTTGACTCTAAGGCCCTTCGATTCTAGTCCTTGCTTCCACACCTTAAACTTCTCCTCTAGTTCTGATAGTGACTGCGCAATTAATGCAAGGTCATCAGCATAGAGGAGCTCCGAAGGGCAACCTGTCTTGAATTCCTTTGTGATCACCTGGAGGACTATGATAAATAGGAGGGGGCTGAGGACGGAACCTTGGTGGACCCCTACCTCTACCCGGAATTCATTACTGTACCCATTTCCAACCTTCACCTTACTGACAGCATCTCTGTACATGGCTCGCACAGCTCTCACTAACCATTCTTCTATCCCAAGTTTCCTCATTGACCACCAGATAAGGGATCGGGGGACCCTGTCAAAGGCTTTCTCCATGTCAACGAAGGCCAGGTACAGAGGTTTATCCTTGGCTAGATATTTCTCCTGCAGCTGTCTCACTAGAAATATGGCATCAGTGGTGCTTTTACCTGGCACGAACCCAAACTGCATCTCATCTAAATTGATTCGCTCCCTAATTAGTTGGGCTATGACCCTCTCCGTAACTTTCATAACCTGATCTAACAGCTTGATGCCTCTGTAATTATTAGTATCTAAAGCGTCACCTTTACCTTTGTAGCAGTTTACTATGGTGCTGCTACACCAGTCATTGGGTGTGACTCCTTCGTGTATCACCTGGTTCGTAATACGGGTGACTAGGCTGTAGCCAACACTGCCATATATTTTGAGCATCTCTGCAGTGATTCCTGATGGGCCGGGGGCTTTCCCTGTCTTCATACTCTTAATTGCTTTATCTACCCTGGTACTGTCAACTCGGATAGCTGGTCCCTCTGTTGGGTCGACATACGGCAGGCTCTCTTTCTCCCATTCATTCTCTTTATTAAGCAATCTATCGTAGTGACATCTCCAGACCTCTTTCTTTGCAGCCTCATTTAGTGCAAGCGTACCATCATCCATGCGAACACATTTTTCTCCTACAACATCACTATTCTCTCTCCTACACTGTCTTGCAACACGAAATACCTCGAGTCTTTGGTCCTCACGGCGCAGAACATTGGCAAATCTTTTCTCATCTGCTTCCCCTCTGGCTAAATAAACCTGTCGCCTAGCTTCCCTTCTGGCAGATTGGTACAATTCCCTGCTACCACCGTTCTTCCAGTCCTTCCAAGCCTGTTTCTTTTGTCTAATAGCCCCGTCTACATCCTTGTTCCACCACCACGTTACACTGGGTTGAGAGGGGACTTTACACCAGCCACAGATCTGGTCTGTAGCTCTCAACAGGTTGTCCCGCAGAAATCTCCAATTGTCTTCCATGTTGTATGATGCTATATCCCTTTCTATTTCGTCAAATGCTTCAAGTAATTTGTCTCTAAATCTCTGTCCATTTGCAGGGTCTTTAAGTTTCCATACCCTTCTCCTCCTGGCCGGTCTACTTCTGGGCACCCATATTGCCTTGATTTCGAAGTCGCTAACTACTAATCTGTGTTGGGGTGTACATTCTTCGCCAGGGAGGGTTTTGGCATTTATAAGCCTCCCTCTTTCTCTAGTTCTGGCCAGGATGTAGTCGATTTGGCTAGAGTGTCTGCCCGATTGGTAGGTGACTAGGTGACAGGCAGGTTTCCTGAAGTTGGTATTGCAAACCATAAGATCGGTTGCATCACAGAACTCCATTAGTCTGGTTCCCTCCTCGTTGCGGGAACCAAAGCCATAGCCTCCATGTATGCCATAGAAGTCTCCAGCACGACGTCCGACATGTCCATTGAAGTCACCAGCCACAAAGAGAAGGTCTCTGTCTCTTGTCGACGAGGTAGTTTGCAAGAGGGTGTCATAGAATTGATCTTTCAGCCCATCCGGGAGCCCCGGTTGAGGTGCATAGGCTGAGATGACAGTAGCTAGCCTATGGTGAAGCACTAGTCTAATCTTAAGTACTCTGTCACATACTCTAACTACCTCGATTACCTTATCAACCCATTTCTCTGCTAGAAGTATTCCTACGCCCCCGACTTCGTCAGTGTTCCCTGCCCAGAAAAGCTTGTACCTGTGTTCTTTGCCTGTGAGGAACCTCGCAGAACCTCCTCTCCATCTTACTTCTTGGATGCAGCACAGATCTACGCGTCGCCGTTCAAGCATCTCAACAATCTCACCAGACCTACCTTTCAGCGTGCCGACGTTGAGAGTGCCAATCCTGACAGTGTGGGAGGAGTGGGCCCGTGTGACCCTGGGATGGGGGTAAGCAGTGTCGTGAACCTGAAAAGAAAGCTTGCATTTGGCAGAGTTCATAAACAAAAACAATACCTACAACCTTCATATACTACCCAATGTTTATGCGCTATAAGGTCGATAAGAGGGGGGTATAAGGTCACAGGCAGTGTTCGCAGAAGATGATCTAAAAAGACTTCCGGTACTGGTGGAGGGGGTGGGAGGGCGGGCGTACCGCGGGCTAATGGAGCTTCGTCGTGGGTTCTATTTGCATAGAGATTCCAATACGAAATTGTGGTGGAGTTGGAAAGCGAGGTGGTTATATGTTTGGGTTTTCGCGCGTGAGTCGAAGAGGAAATGGTGGAAGAAGTGGTGATTGAGAGAGAGAGAGAGAGAGAGAGAGAGAGAGAGATAGAATACAATAGGGAGGGAGAGAGAGGCAGAACCGGCAGCAGTACATCATGCTGGTCAGATTTGTTAGGTCTTTAGAAAAAAGTTGAAAGAAACACAGCAGTGGTGTTTAAACGTGAGATTAAATGTTTGAATCGGTAACAGAAATGAGAGTTAAAAATCGTAATTTTTAAAGGGGGTTAGAGACAAATTTCAGTCAGGGTTGGGCTAAGGAGCAAAACTTCAACAAGTAGATGCGAAGACGATAGATCGCGTGAGTTAGAGAAAAAATACATAAATAATCATGAATTCAAGACATAAATGTATGGTTAGAGAAAACGAAGTGTGGTGGTGGGAGGGGAGCGCATCAGAAGGGATAATATATGAAAAATAGGAATGACTTAGCTATTGTTCATGTCTTGGTGAGCTTCGTCGCGGGCTAATGGAGCTTAGTCGTGGGTTCTATTTGCATAGAGATTCCAATACGAAATTGTGGTGGAGTTGGAAAGCGAGGTGGTTATATGTTTGGGTTTTCGCGCGCGAGTCGAAGAGGAAATGGTGGAAGAAGTGGTGATTGAGAGAGAGAGAGAGAGAGAGAGATAGAATACAATAGGGAGGGAGAGAGAGGGAGAACCGGCATATATATATATATATATTTTACTCTTTTACTTGTTTCAGTCATTTGACTGCGGCCATGCTGGAGCACCGCCTTTAGTCAAACAAATCAACCCCAGGACTTATTCTTTGTAAGCCTAGTACTTATTCTATCGGTCTCTTTTGCTGAACTGCTAAGTAACGGGGACGTAAACACACCAGCATCGGTTGTCAAGCGATGATGGGGGGGACAAACACAGACACACACACACACACACACACACACATATATATATATGTACATATATACGACGGGCTTCTTTCAGTTTCCGTCTACCAAATCCACTCACAAGGCTTTGGTCGGCCCGAGGCTATAGTATAAGACACTTGCCCAAGGTGCCACGCAGTGGGACTGAACCCGGAACCATGTGGTTGGTAAGCAAGCTACTTACCACACAGCCACTCCTGCGCCTATATATATATAAATATATATATATATATATATATATATATATATATATATATATATATTTATATATATATATACACACACATATATATACATACATACATATATATACATACATACATATATATATACATGCATATATACATATATATACATACATACATACATATATACATACATATATACATATACATATATATATATATATATATATATATATATATATATAAAATATACAAGAATAAGGGCAGGGAATCGTCAATTAATAATAGAATTAATTGCCATAAATATCGCCATCCGTTTAGAGAAAAATTTGTAGTTTAGAATCAGTAGTTCTTTGACTGCTATTTCTAAATTTTCAGTATGCTGGAGAAGCAACTCAATGCTAATCCCTGTATATTTATGATGATTATATATATATATATATATATATATATATATATATATATATGTATGCATATATATATGCATACATACATATATGAAAAGTGTGTGAGGGAGAAAAAGTTAGGGGGATAGATAGATAGATAGATAGATAGAGAGAGACCGAGAGAGAGAGAGAGAGAGAGAGGTTGGGTCTCATATATGTCATGATGTAACTTCTGCTAATGGAGATTTTCCTTGTCATAGAAAGACAATAAGATCCATCTTGGTGTGTGTGAGATGTAAAATTAGCAAGCAAGCTCGTCGTATATCCATCTATCTGTCTGTCTGTCTGTCTGTCTGTCTGTCTGTCTCTGTCTCTGTCTGTCTCTCTCTCTCTCTCTATCTGTCTGTCTGTCTGTCTGTCTGTTTGTCTCTCTCTCTCTCTCTCACTCTCTCTCTCTCTCTCTCTCTATCTATCTATCTATCCATCTATTTGTATGTATGTATGTATGTATGTATGTATGTATGTATATATGTGTATACACAGTATATGTGTATTATATGTATATTCATGTATGTATGTATGTATGTGTATATATATATATATATATATATATATATATATATATATATATGTATATATATATGTGTGTGTGTGTGTGTGTATTTATGTGTGTATATATATATATGTATGTATGTATATGTATATGGAGCAGCAGTTTTTCTGAGAGATATGGCTGTGAAATCTGTCAGAAAGAGGGGGGGTATAAAAGTTTGCTGACAGAATGGTGGATCGACAGAACCAAAGAAACAGATGGACTCTACAGACAGCAATCAATCAAGAGAGTTTTTTCAAATTTACTCAAAAGGTCTTTGTGCCTACAAAAATAGGAATGTTGCCAATTAAATCTGCAAACAGATATCTTACTCTGATGAAAATGTCGGCTCTATTGAGGGAGATGTGAAGAATATTTCAATAATATTTCATCATGAGGCTGTGTGGTAAGAAGTTTGCTTCCGGTTTGCCATGATTCATTTGGTTTGTTGGATTTGTCTGAGACACATGTGGGTTTTTTTGGTTGTGCAACGTTTTTCCTCTTGTGTGATGGAGGGGCTTCAAGTGGGGAGTTGTGAGAGGTTGAAGGGTTCTTCCTTGGAATTCAGTTCATCTGAGGAGGAGCTGGTGGAATGCTTGACAAACATGGACAGGGAGATGGAGAGTGGGAACTGTGCAGGGGGTGGCTAAGAGAAGAATTAAAGAAGTTAATCTGGAGGAGCTGAGCAAGTTCAAGAGAATGTTTAAAAGGGAGGGGAACGATGTGAAGGTGTTCCCCACCAAAGAAGTATCAAAGGACAAGGCTGAAAAAGACAATTGTCTACAGAACTGGTGTTGGAGGCAGAGGTGGAGAAGGCAGTAAGGTCAGTCTGGCAGGAAATATCATACCTTGCCAGGGGATGAAAATATGGAACGGTGGAGGAGCAATTTAAGAAGATAGCAACTGCCAGACTGCACTCAGCCACACCACTGAAGACAGACAAAGTGGTAGTTCTACCCATACACCTTGGGAGACGTACTTCCAGCGTTAGGGTAGAAGACATATCACCAGAAGTGAATGTGGCCTGGCTGGTGGCTGCTGTACTGCTGGGCATGGGGGGGAAGGTGGTGGTGCTGCAGGCCACCAGAACACCCCATAGGGACTGGAAGGGAGAAACCCTTGAAACGGGGGTACAGGTTGCAGAGGAGGACTTGGAAAAGACGGTAGAAAGCGTCTCAGTGGGAGAAACTACTGTGAAAGTTAGAGTGGAGGGAAGAATTCCACAGTGTTATAAATGTGGCCTGAAGGGCCACATTAGAGCGGAGTGCCCTCCACCACTGGAAAAGGTTGAGGTGAGTGAAAGAGTGGTGGGTGCTCCACAGCCTGTGGAGGAAAACGATAGGACACTACAGAGAAAGACAAGCACCAGCATTAAGACAAATGACAGCTGGGAGATAGCGGAGAAAAAGAAAAGAAAAAGGAGAAAGAGGACATGTGTGGTAAAGAATGACCCCCCCCCCCAACCCACACTCATCTGGTACCCCACGCACACCTACTCTACCCCAACCACTCCCTACAGACTCCAACCCTCTCCATACCCCACCTGACATAAAGACAAGCATAAGCACACAGGAGCCCCAAATCCTCCCACCCTCACCCTGGGATAGAAAATATGTTATTCTGAAAATGAAGAACTGTATAACGAGATAGACACATGGGACGCAGCAATGAAGGTAGATACAACAAGTGTAAAGGGGCAGCCAGAGCACATTTGCTGTACGGTGGTGGACCCGGTATACCTGGCAAGATTGAAGAGGTATGAGGCAGACTTTGGGTGATGGGGAAAGAAAATAAATACCAGTACCATGCCAGAGCAGGTAAGTTATTTTGAAAGTATAAAGTAGACATTTTATGTAAAAGAGAAAATTAACCATTGTAAATGGTAATTGAAATGGTGTTGCAGACTGTATAGAATTAGCTGTTGCAAATGGTAATGTGAATGGTGTTGCTAGAGGTTGAATGAAGTCGCTCAGAGGTGGGGGGCATGGACGGCTTCATTTCATCTTTCATTGTATAAATTCATTCCTTTCATTCGTTTTGTTTTTTTTGTCCCCCACCTTGTGCTGTCCCTTCTATGTAAGGCCTTCGTGAACAATGACATAAAATAAAGAAGCTTGTTTCCAAAATACATGGTTCCAGGTTCAGTTTGACTGTGTGGCACATTGGGCAAATATCTTGTATTACAGCCTCAGGATGACCAAAGTCTTGGTGGGGTGGATTTGGTAGGCAGAAACTGAAAGAAAACTGTTGTACATATATATATATATATATATATATATATATATATATATATATATGTATGTATATGACCAGACATATTTTTGTGGAAGGTTGCAAGTAAATGACATCATTTGTTCATAATCAGCATGTTATGTCAAGACAAGTGGAAGACATACACATACAGACAAACACACACACACACACAAACACACACACGCACACCCACACACCCACCCCTAGATCTCCTACAGTTTTTGTCAACTGATTTTCTGACAAGGAAATGATTGACCTCAGGCTATAGAAGACATTACTTGCCTAAGGTGCTGCATATTTGTGAAATAAACTCCTTACCCACACAACCTTGTGTGAGTGCATGACTGGGATCCTCCCCCCATCATTTTATGTCTGCTTTTTCCATGCTGGCATGTGCTGTCAGAGACGTTTTTTTTGAAGTCTCTATTCTACTGCTTGGTCCCCTTTCTAATGCCAAACCATACTCGTTTTCAAGTAAGGCCTTCTATCAAGAAGGTTATTCAATTGTTTTCAAGTTGGTTCTTTTAATTCACGTCCTTGCTGCCTGGCAAAATGCCAATTTGCTGGACTTTTATTTATGTGGAACATAAAAAAATTTGACCACTGGATAAACGGTGTCAGTGTGGAGACACACAACAACAAGCATGCACTCACACACACACACACACACACACACACACACTCACACACGGATACATGTGTGTGTGTGTGTGTGTATAGACTAGTGGTTCTCAACCTTTTTACTATCTGGGTCAGATCCAAAACCTGGAATTTTTAAGGGACCACACCAAAAGAAAGTCAATTAAAGAAGAATTTACTTTATTTATAGAGGGAATGCCATGGAAGGCCCCTGGAGGGAATCTTGAGGGCTTCACACAACCCTAGGAGCTGCAGTGGAGAACTACTGGTTTAGACATTTTATGTAGTTAAACAAAACGTATGTGTGTATATATATTATATACATGTGCGTGTGTGTATATATATATATATATATATATATATATATTACATATACATATATATTATATATATACTATATATATATCTATATATGTATGTATGTCTGTGTATGTATGTGCACACGTGCACACACACACACACACACACATGCACGCATACATTCATCATATTATCACACATATTTCAGGCAGGCAGGCAGGCCAAACCTAGAGTTTTCCTATACTTTGTGTGTTACATAATTCACATCATATTTAAACAATAAATTAAACCCTGTATCCCTCTGGTGGTCAGGTAGGAAAGTGAATGCAAGTCGGTAGTAAATCTTTTGCTTCTCTGCTCCCCCTCTCTTTCTCTGCTCCCTCTCTCCTTCTCCACATTATTCCTCCAACCGCCAGCCTCCCCCCCCTTTTCCCCTCTCTTACTCTCTGTTCATTTAATAAATATCCCCCCCTCTTCCTATCTTCCACCGTTCGCAGCAACTAATGTTTCAGACACTAACAACATCATCAGATAAACACGATGAAAGCAATATGCTATGTTTGCGCAGATAACAATCATTGCCATGTCATCAACACTCTCTCTCTCTATTCTCCCTTCAACAACAACATGTCTAGGGTCCATCTCTTCTGATGCATTCAACCACTCACCACTTATTTAATATACACTTCTCCCTCTCCCTCTCTCTCTCTCTCTCTCTCTCTCTCTCTCCCATGCATTCTTATCTCTGTCTCTCTCTCCCAGACATTCTCCTTCTTCTCCTCTCTCTCCCCTCCCGTTCATCCCCCTCTCCCCCACCCTCTTCCCTGTACACTCACTCACTTTCTCTCTCTCTCTCTCTCTCCCATACACCCCCTCTCTCTCTTTCAGGCCCCACCCCTCCAGGTGGCACCACACTTTCTCACAAATTATATTCAATAAACGACCACCAATGTAACCTTTGGAAGTCTCCTATCAATGAAAACTCCACTGTTTTAAAAAGAAAACATTGGGTAATGTAGTTCAGCACACGCAAATTGATGGAAGGGTCATGTCTGGAATGTGCTTGGTCACATGTCTACTCAGTCAGGGCTAACCATTGGCTAAACAACAACAACAACCACAACACATGTTCCACATTCTTATTAAATTAGTGTGTGTGTGTTACAACGACTTCTCCATCTTTCTGTAGAAAACCTCACTCTCTTTTGCTTTCTTATTCCCAGCATCTCTGCATCCATTTTATCACACTTTTACTTGTTCAGTGTCCCCTCTTTATTGTCGCATACTCTGCCACTCAACATTACTGTCTTTATAGCAGAGCCTAGGTGTCTCTCTTAATTAACACCCAGTCTGTCGATCGAGTTGTTACCATTTTGGTGTTACTGTTGCTGTCACACTATCTATATGTTACACACTCCGAGCCTTTAATTCTCTGTCACTTATAATAAACTCACTTCTAAAGAACATAACATAATAAATGGAGAAATTCTAATTGATTAGAAGTAATGACCGAAAGGATGGATTCATGGTTTTTTTTTTTTATTCATTGCTCAGTCGAGAGAAAAGACAGGGCTCTTTCACTCTTTAGGGTCACCGACATTGGTGGGAGTGGGAAAGGATAGCTTTGGAACACAAACTTGGCTCAAATGCTGGTAACAGAATCAGCTTTGCTAAGGGTAACCAACAACAAAGTGAGCCATGGCAAAATTTGAACTCAAAAACACAAGGTGTGAGACTTAATATCATAAGACATCCTATCAAGCGCTCTGAGAATTCTGGCAGAAAAGATTGAACATGTAGAAATTTGAATTCAGAATTCAAGGATCCAGAACAAATACCATAAGGCACTAAGTATGATTTTCAAATGATTTTGTAAATTTATTGCTTTCATGAGTTCATCTAACCTGTTTGAATTCGTGGTCAAACCTCTTTCAAACTTTTCGACATCCATCTTAAAAAATGATCAAATCTACATAATAAAGAAAACAAATTGATGATGTGCCAGTGAAATGATGTATGTTCAATCCTCACATAAGGCGGTACATTGATGTTGTTATTCAGTTCCAGTTTAACACTGATCAAATAAACGTATTCTAACCATTTTAGAGTTATTTGAGGGATAACAGTTAGTATTAATTCTGGTATTAAGAACCATGGGCCTTGAAGTTTTAAATCCCAGATCAATTTGAGCTGAGGCCATCACCCACACAAGAATTGCAGGATCATGGTACAAGGAATGGTGCCAAGGTTTGAAGTAATGTTGGCAGCAGGGAGAAGCTTCTCTCATGGTAAGTGATGCTGTTGAACTGGTGACAGTATCAATCAATGAATGGCAATGTTGTTATTCTTCAAACCTCAGGTCAGGCCTAATCAAGTAAACTTTGGATCAAAACTGGTCCTAACCTCTCACCAGTTTTTTTTATTAAATTCTCCAATCCAACTTTTCAAGATTAAAGCTTTTAAGACAGAAGAATACAATTTGAGGCAATTTGGCAGCTATTTTTAGCAGATCATATAAGGTCACAATTAAGTTGTGGATGTGGTTTGTTGGGGTTAACTGATGAGTTGGCAGGATTGTTAGAACAATGCAAAAACTGTTTTGCAGTATTTCTTTCAACTCTTTATGGTCTATGTTCAAATTCCACTGGGGTCAGCTTTGCTGTTAATCCTTTTTTTTTTTTGGTGGGGAGGGGTTCAATAAAATACCAGTCAAGTACTGGGGTCAATGGTATCAATTAATCTCACTCCTCAAAAATTGCAGGCCTTGTCCCCTAGCTTAGCTCTGATTGAGGATATTCTATTGGTTACCATCATTTTCTTTCGGGCATGGTCTATCTAAGACTATGTTATCAAATGTATTCTTTTCTGTTGAAAATGTTGAGCGTAATTTGTTTGGAGGAGATGTTGCTGTTATTTTTAGCAGGAAGTCAAATGACCCCTGTAGAGACTGCTGCAGGTTATGGTGTGATCTAATAAGGCCTTGATAGTGTTGGGGGACAAGACAGCATACCTTTGTGTCCCCAAACGGTGACAGTATGAGGGATGGGAGAGGGGGAAGAGGGATGGGAGAGGGGGAAGAGGGAGGGAAGAAGTGGTGTTGGTGTGGTGGTGTAAGCTGTAATGATGTTCATGGCAGTCAGAAGGTGGTGGTGGTGGTGGTGGTGGTGTATGGTGATTATGGCAGTAGCGGGAGAGATGGTAGTGGAGTGTAATGATAAATGGTACAGCAGTCAGAACTCCTGGCTGGCTGCTGGTGGTATTTAGTGGGAGGTGGGGTGGGGCAGTCTGAATGATGCCTATTAATAAATTATACTAGTAAAATATGATGTTTTTTTCCCCACCAACAGCTAATCAACTGAATATTAATGCAGCCATACTGGATCACAATTAAATGAACCACACCCCATCCCTGCTCCCACTCAGTTAATTACCCCTCCTTTTCCTTTACTCCTTTCATTCCCCTAACCCTTGTTCTCTCTCCCTCTCTCTTCCCTTTCATCTCTTCCCATTCCTCTCATCCCCAACATCCCATCCTCCTTTCCCCTTCTCCCTTGTCCCAACCCTATAATACTCCATCAAACACTTCATCTTAAATTTCCTTTATTTTAATCTCCTCCTCCCCCACCCACATTCAGCTTCGTTTTTTGCCCTTTCTGCTCCTCATCCCCCTCCTGCACAGTATTTATTTGTTCTTATCATTCTCTAAAATCAACCACTTCTCACCAATATTCACTCTCTCTCCCCTCTCTCCCTTCTCTCTCTTCTCTCTCTGCATCTACCTACCTACCTACCTACCTGCCTGCCTACTTGTCTGTCTCTCTGGCTATCTATCTATCTATCTATCTATCTATCTATCTATCTATCTATCTATCTATCTACCTACCTGCCTACCTACCTATCTATCTATCTATCTATCTATTTATCTATCTGCTTGTCTGTCTGTCTGTCTGTCTGGTTGTCAGTTTCTTTGTCTAATTAGAAGCTGTGGGCTTCCCTTCATCTTTGCCCAAGGCTTTCTGGAAATCATTTGCAAACTCTGAGCAATGCAGACACACATTCATGTGTGTGTATGCACACACACACACACACACACACACACACACACAAACATGAAAAAGCACACACACACACACATGCATGCGTGGGTATTTGTATTCATTTGTTTGTTTTTATGCTGTTTTTTAGTTTTCCAGATGTGCATGGGTTAGACAAACATATTATTGAGGCCTTGTTATACAGTTGGATGCTCTTCCTGTCCCTGATCCTCGTTTTTCAAGTAAGGGACCTCTTAGTCTATGAACCTTAAAAAGAGTGAAGTAACTGGATGATATGTGGACTGATGTGACAACAACATAACTCAAACATTGAAACTTTCACAGAAACAAGAGTAAACACACACACACACACACACACACACACACACACACACACACACACACACACACACACACACACACACACACACACACAGAGCAAACTTTCTTCCAGTTTCTACCAACTTCACTTACAAGATTTTGGTCAACCCAGGGCTTTAGAAGAAGGCACTTGTCTAAAATCCTGGAGCAATCCATCAATGGCATCTCTAGTCTCACTGTTTCAAAACAAGACATTTTCACAGCTGAGACACCATTAACCTGGTTCATATGGCAACATATTTGCATGTCTGCTCGTCTATCTATCAATCTATCTATCTGACCCGTTAAAAGGAGGACTGGGCATGCCGTGGTTGATGATGCGCAGACACGCGCTGAGACTGCGACATCTCCGGCTCTACGTAGACAGCGGTGAACAGGTGTGGTCGCCGTTTGTGCGGCGCGCTTTCCCGCAGCTCGTCTCCATGACCGAACTGCAGTCATGGATCAAGAAGAGGCCGAGGAAGGGCGAATGGCACCGCGAGTGTCGCGCTGCTCTTCGGCAACTCCAACAACCCGGGTCAACCTTGAGCGACTGCATCACAACTAACGCATTCTATAGTGGATTAGTGGAGGGAAGGTACGACGACGATCTCGGGGCGAACCTGGGCGTCGACGAGGAATACCTGACCCGCCTGTTTAAGACGACCTTCGGGCCGGGACCTATGGACAACTTCCAGAGATCCCTGGCCTGGCAGTGCTATCGAGAAGCACTACCCGTTCGGGATAAGCTCTACAGGCATGGCTCGAGAAACACGGGGCCGACCTGTCCGAGATGCCGGCAGAGCGACGAAACCGTTCTGCACGCACTCGTACAGTGTCCCACCATTTCCGAGCTGTGGGCTTACGTCGAACAACTGCTATCGCGTGTGGGACGAGTCGGTCTATCAGCCGAGTCTATCGTGAATATTGTCGCGCCTCCTTCCTTTAAACGGGAAGGAAGAGCTATTTTCATCGTCCTTGTGGCTATGGCGAAAGAATGTGTATGGTGGACGCGTCTGAAAGGTCTAGAGACAAAGACTTTCCTCTCTGGGCAATCTCTCATCAACTTCTTCAAGTATCACCTGAAGAGGAAGTTGAGAGTAGAAAGGGAAGTCTTGTCTAGTGAATGCTTCAAAAAAAGATGGGTGAATGTAGCAAGGATGGCACGTGTGAACGACGGAGCCATCTTGAGCATAACCCTATGAACAAGAAAAAAAAATAAAACAAAAAGGCAAAAGAGAGTCACTTACTGTTATAGTTTCTTCAATGAGAATATTGACCAAGGTCACCGTGGTCTTTTCCGTAGGCTTTTCCTTCCACGGCTAAACCTAAACTGTCCTCCCCTCTTTTTACACAAGAACATTACTGTGTGATACACGATCCCTATTGATCGGCCTTTCCTTTTCTTTTTTTTTTCGATCCCTTTTGATCGAACTGCCCCTTTTTCCCTTCCTACGATCCCTTTTGATCGACACCACCAATTTTTTTTTTTTTTTTTTTTTTTTTCCTTCCTTCCCCCTCCCAAAAAGAAAAGCTCTACATTGTATTTGTCCCATCTTCGTTGAGCCCTATGTGGCTAATAAAAGAAATGTATCTGCTTGACTCTCTATCTGTCTGTTTGTCTATCTGTCTAGCTATCTATCCACCTGTCTGTTTGCTTGGATATTTATCTACCTTTCTATCTGTCTATCTATCTATCTATCTGTCTGTCTGTCTATCTGTCTGTCTGTCTATCTATCTATCTGTCTGTCTGTCTATCTGTCTGTCTGTCTATCTGTCTGTTTATCTGTCTATCTATCTATCTATCTATCTATCTATGCATCCGTACATCTGTCCGCCTGTCTATCCTCCTGTCCTCCTGTCCTTCTGTCCTTTTGTCCTTCTGTCCTCCTGTCCTTCTGTCCATCTGTCTGTCTGTCATCCCTCTTATTCTTCCCAGAAGTAATACAGTTTTATTCCATTCATTTCTATCTCTTATTACTTTTGCCTTTTCTCCCTCATATTTCTTTCTGAGTTTCTTTGTCTGTCTGTCTGTCTGTCTGTCTCTCTCTCTCTCTCTTTCTCAATCTCTCTTGCCTCTTCCCTCTACATTCTCTTCTTTCCTTCTTCCCCATTCTTTTCATCTCTCATCATATTTCTTTTATCTTTTCCTTTCCCTCTCTCCCCCTCTTTTCCAATCTTCTTTTCTCCATCTCTTCTTCTTCTTCTTCTTCTTCTTCTCCTCCTCCACCTCCTCCTCCTCCTCCTCCTCCTCCTCCTTCTTTTCCTCCTCCTTCTTCTTCTTCTTTTCCTCCTCCTCCTCCTCCTCCTCCTTCTTCTTCTTCTTCTTCTTCTTCTTCTTCTTCTCCTCCTCCTCCTCCTCCTTCTCCTCCTTCTTCTTCTTCTCCTTCTTCTTCTTCTTCTTCTTCTCCTCCTCCTTGTTCTTCTTCTACTTCTCCTCCTCCCCCTCCTCCTCCTCCTTCTTCTCCTTCTCCTCCTCCTTCTTTTCTTCTCCTCCTCCTGCCTCTCCTCCTCCTCCTCCTCCCCCTCCCCCCTCCCCCTCCCCCTCCTTCCCCCTCCTCCTCCTCCTCCTCCTCCTCCTCCTCCTCCTTCTTCTTCTTCTTCTTCTTCTTCTTCTTCTTCTTCTTCTTCTTCTTCTTCTTCTTCTTCTTCTTCTTCTTCTTCTTCTTCTTCTTCTTCTTCTTCTATGCTTTGTAATCTCTCTCTCTCTCTTATTTCCATTGCACTTTCATTTCTCATCTCATTTCTCATCTCCTATTCTTCCTGACATGACCCTTGGCCAGCTTTCCTTCTTTCTCTCCCTTTTTCACACTGGCCGCCCAGCCATTCAGTCACAAAAAAAATTTCTCTGTCTTGCTATTTCCATATCCTTCAGAATTCTAAGCATCACCCACCATTCTTGTCTTTTTCGCCCTAAAGCCATATTTTGCCCATTTCCTATTTATTTCATCTTTGTCCATCGTCTTAACTTACATTTTTTTTTCCTTTTGTATGTCCACTCTGTGTTATTTTGTTTCCTTGGTGCCCGACATTTTTGGGGCAGTTATAGATTCTCAGTCATGATAGGAACTTGGGGTTTCTATAGCAGTCAACTTTATGAATCTGAAATACATGAAGAAGAAGATAAGAGAAGAAGAAGATTATGAGGAAAAGGAGATGATGATGATGATAGTATGGTGATGATGAGAAGAAGGAAGACCATGGTGGTGCCAATGTATCTCATGATAGTGGATGTGCCATTAAATTCTGCCTGTAGTTTTGTTGGTTGTAGTTAATTAGAAATCCAAAATAAAATGAGAAACTGTTTTTAATTGTTTATTAATCCTATCTTCTGGGATCTCACCTTCCCATTGAATGGCTCAATGCTGGTTGTCTTAAATAGTTGATAACTTATCTTAATTCAACTAAAAATTGGCTCCAGGCATAAAAAAAATTAGCAGAGAACTTAAATGATGGTCTAGGGAAGGTGAATTTATTTTAAAACCACGAATGAATATGCATAAATAAATGGGTTAAATGAGCAACATTCTAATAGCATCCTCTTGCAATGGTATGCCATGGAGGATATTAAATAAATGATAGAAACACTTTGACCAGTAAGCAGTTTTATATAAATAGTTTTGAAGCTGTTAGGGAAATGTCACATATTTCAAGAAGCATCTCATTATGAAATGCCACATGAAAAAGGATTCGTTTTATGGCATGCCACATGTAACAATAGGGAGTTCATTATATTTGGGAAAGCAAATAGAAACACAAAAACCAATCTGTGATATCTTCTATACGGAAGACTTGTCCATACAATGATATTCATTACAATTTCTTTCAGATGATTGCTTCATCTTTTCTCTCCATGAAGATACTAGACACCAAACCAGAATAAAAGCTGTGAATCATCGTTAACAATAATTTGTTCCTTGTTTGTTCAGCATGCCAGCCAATTGTAGCCGAATAGTAAATGCAGCAGACAGTAAAGCTTAAGAGAATTAATTCAATTACAGCAGGATAATGAAGAGCTGTTAGACTTACTTTCCACTCTGCAGCTGAGAGATGACATGTGTCTGAACAAAAGAACACTGTGTACTTACTGACTTGTAAAGCAGTCGGACAATGAGGTGAGACGGGGGGGGGGGGGACACAGAAGAGTAGTTTTCAATATTTGCTTAATGAATTCTGGAGGTGAACTAAAACTGATCACAATGAAAAGCTATCAAATTGGACCAGCTGTATAAAGTGAGGCTGAATATATTATTAGCAAAGTGGCCAGGGAAATACAAGGCCATGCAAATGGGTTACAAGGTTGAAGTAAGCATCAAGGAAAATCAAGTTTTATTTGCTGAATATATATTAATAAACAGTTTTTAAGTTTCACTGTAATGTTTTAAAACTGACACCTTTCTATAAAGAATGGAAATGGATGAATTTGAAACAGAAAATTAAAATGGATTAAACAAATATTGCTGAAATCATATTTATTACATTCATTACTTTATTTTTTTTTGCTAAGAATCAAAGTCAGGCTGATGTTAAGAACAGTTTATCAACATTATGACCAATAAACAATGGTACATTCTGCCTTGTTATTCAATCTTAGCAAACTTCATTCCAGACTATTTCACTTTGAGGATCCTTCTAAGTACAAGCCTTGTCTTACCGTATTTATTTTAGTCTTGTGTTTTGTAGGTGAAAGATATAGTTTGGGGAATTGAACCTCAGTCAATTATTATTAACTTTAGAGTGATGAAACCACCACCACCACCACCACCACCACCACGACCATGACCACCACCACCACCATCACCACGACGACGACAACGATGACCACCACGACGACCACCAACAACAACAACATCAGCACCACCACCACCACCATCATTTAGTGTCATGCTTTCCATGCTGACAGGGAACCAGTGTGCTGCAAGGGCTGTGTCAGGCTCCAATGTCATCTTTGGCATACTTTCTGCAGCTGGTTGCCTTTCCTAATGACAACCGCTTTACAAAGTGGCACCAAACTAGTCTGTGGAATGGACAGAAGGAAACTGAAGTGAAGTCTGTTATATTCTTTTATTCTTTAATTGGCATCAGTCATTAGACTTCAGCCAGGGCACAACCTTCAAAAGCACTTAGGGATAGAATTTAAAAAATCTTTCCCACCATCAGAATTTTTCAATTTTTTTGTCTACACTGGTTTAACATTGAGGCTGATGGCATTAATCACATAAACTTTCTCTAGAAATTAATAACCAAAAAATTACCAGCTGTAGAGTGATGAAACCACGACCACGGCGTATATGACCAGATGTATATGACCAGATGTATATGACCAGATGTATATGACCAGATGTATATGACCAGATGATAATGTAGAAAAATAGATAAATGTTCAAACTTTAAAATGATATAAACATCAATGACAATAAACGCTTCTGTGATTTCTAAATATTTTTGGAGACCTTACTTTTGGGATTACCTTCGTATATAAAACAACATATTCCTGGGGTTAAAATGTAATAACATAGATCTGTATATATATATATATATATATATATATATATATATATATATATATATAAGTTACCACGTGTTGTTTACTGAATCTCCAGTATTTTTGCTCCTTATATTTATATATATATATATATATATATATATATATAAAATTGTCAGCCAAATCTTTCTCATGCCTGTTGTTGTTTTAAAATAAATAGATGTCTGTGGAACAGGTGGAGGTCAACAGAGTGGTTTTGTTTTAGGTGTTGTATGGGGTTTGCAGTTAATAATAATGTACCTTTTACAAGGCAATTCTCAGTGGGGTGAGACGGGTCTGCTGAAGGTCATGTGCCAGTGAATGCCTTGTTACTTTATTGTTTGATTATTTTTGGCACCAAATTTTGTGGTGGACTGAAATTGTGTTTTACAGTCTACTCTTAGATGTTTGTAGCAGTTTTAGGAATGTGTTATCATCGCTCCTATTAATGAAATCACAGGTTGAACCTGATGGAGGAGCAGAATTAATTTGAGTCTGTGAGTTCGATGGAGTTGGATTGGCTTTCTGTACTTTGATTGTTCTGTATTGGTGAATTATGGTTTGTGATAACGATGAGTTCGGGCAAAGGTAGAGATTTACAGGTGTAATATAGATATTGATGGGTGGGATGTTGCATGAGTCAAGAGTAAAACTGGATATGAATGAGGGTGTTTGGGGCTGAATTTGTTAAGTTGGGATGCCAGAATGCATGAAAGTTGGTAATTTAAAGGACTTTGAGTGCAGACAAGGCAAAAAGGTATTTTTTTTCACTTTTATTAAGAATGTTTTGTGGGTGAGTTACTATTTCCAGCTTCTCTATGGTACATGTATTGCATCTGCTGCCCATCCGGTTGTATATTTTAACCTTGGATCCATCTTATTGAAGGCTTCCCGTCCCATCAGGCTCCAGATGAATCGAAATAGTAAAGTTGGTTTACTTCAGACATCTCTGACTTCTTAAAAGTGATTCAACACATCTCCACCAGTTCTTTCTCATTTATCAGTTTCCAGTTTGCTGAGAGTCGTAACTGTCGTGGAGGAATTGACTGTAACCATAAAAAGACAACCAAGGCTTATGCAAAAATATTTACAGAAATAATTGACTCTAAAGTGTTTTTTTCCAAGTCAGTGTTTTTTAGTCTTTGTTTTTCACATTCTGTCTGGAGTCAATTTAATCTACTATGGATATTTTAGGTTGGTCAGAGAGAGAGAGGGAGGGATATATATATATATATATATATATATATAGAGAGAGAGAGAGAGAGAGATAGAGTGTGTGTGTGTGTGTGTGTGTGTGTGTGTGTGTGTGTGTCTTCTCACCACTGTTTGATAACTGGTGTTGGTGTGTTTATGTCCCTATGACTTAGTGATTTGATAAAAATAGATTGATAGAACAAGTACCAGGCTTTAAAATAATCACTGGGCCTGGCTTGTTTGACGAGAATTCTTCAAGGTGGTGCCACAGTCTAGTGACCTAACATATAAAAGATAAAAGATTAAAAAATCAGTAATGGTCGGTGTGTATATGTAGACGGACCTTCGCTGATATATTGGATGTGTGTAGCTCCTTGTTGTTTATGTGTGGGTGTTTGTGTACGTGTGTAATACATATGTTCATGACAGTGTATGTATGTGTTCATCCCTAGCACTTCAAAATGGAGAATTTCTGGAATGTTGTACAAACTTTCATTGTACCACTAAGCATTCGTGCTTGGAGAATGTAAACCATTTGTTTCTTTATGGAGATCCTGGTCATTTCTATACTTTCATGCAAATATTTTGTCGCATAGCTTATGGTATCTGTGATGAGAGATAGAAATGAAATTCTAACACCTGAATATAAGAGCTGTAAGTTTCTCGTTATTTCCCCATAGATGTTACCTTTTAGCAATTTTTGATGAAATCTTTACTTCTGCTGGGCAGCTGATCTTTGCATGACTTTAGTTCGCTTTCCTGCAATATCTGCCACGTTCTGCTTACACCAAGCTGATGTTTTTATTGGAATGTTCCATTTGTATTTATTTTTAAAGATACAAATGCATTTGTGTTCTTGTGTCTTTGGTATGGCCATCCTTACTGAGTTTAGCATTTTAGAAGAATTTAGTGAGAATGACATATTTCATGAGAAGGTAGCATTATGTGAACATTTTTGGTCAGCTACTGCTGGTATGGGTGATAGCTTCCACACTGCTATGGTACACTTGTCATTTTCTTTCACAACGTTGAAGTTTAGAGGCATTTTATCTCCCTTCTTGATATTTAGTAGGTATCCCCTGTTCCTGGATAGCAAAGAGTAGCCTTTGAGCTGAGATATGATGCATCTATTGCAGGTCTGTATATATCCACGTATGTATGTATGTATGTATGTATGTATGTATGTATGCGTAAGTGTATGCATGTTTGCATGTGTGTTAGGGTGTGTATGTAATTGTATTTATGTATGTTTGTACATATGTGTGAGTATATGCATGTATGAATAGGTGTGTGTTATATAAATCATGTATATTTATTTATTTATTTATTTATGTGTTTCAGCCAAGTGGCTGCGGTCATGCTGGTGCACCACCGTGATTTTCACGTTCCTTGCATGGCTCTTCTCCCCCACCTGACATGGTCCAATCAAGAGTTTTGATGGCACATCTGGTGTATAAGAGAATTTGACATAGCTGCCGTAAACTGCGTCTCATTACGAGCCATTGGTTCGTCTGGTACCGTGGAGAGGAAAGTGTCAAGTTTTGTCTTGAAGACCTCCGTATCCATGTCTTGCATGTCTCTCAAATGTTTTGGCAGGGCATTGAAGAGCTGAGGTCCTCTGAAACCGAGGCTGCTGCAGTATCTCGTTCTTATGTGAGATGCAGTGGACGGTACCTTTGGCACCATGCAGTGGCGACCCGTGCGGGCGTTCCTGTAGTACTTGATGCCAAAGTTTGGCACCAGTCCTTCCAGTATTTTCCATATGTATATTATTACATATCTCTCCTGCCTGCACTCCAGGGAGTAGAGACCTAGTGCCTTCAGTCGCTCCCTGTAGTTCATCTGTTGGACTGTGGCGATCTTTTTTGTATAGTGCCGCTGAATTGCCTCGAGTTCTGCTGTCCGCTTAACACTGTGTGTTGACCACAACTGAGAGCAGTTATATATGTGTATATATATATGTGTATATATATATAAATCATGTGTGTATATATATAAACATGTATATGTGCATGTTTGTATACGTAAATGCTTCTATTTGCCATGCATTTGTATCTGTGGAGGCTCATGTAAGCACACATATGTATAGAAGTGTATGTGTTTTTACTTATGTATGTATAGGTAGGTATGTACATATGTATGTATGTATGTATGTATGTATATATGTATGTATGTTTGTTTGTTTGTATGTATGTATGTATGTATGTATATGTGTATGTGTGTATGTAGTGAAGAAAGAGTGTCACGCTTGAAAGAAATATTCAGTAATAAATAGATTGAAGGAGCAACTGACTGCTGCAACACATCCAATCTCTTCGTGTGCCCATAAAAATCATAGTGTTTACATTTTGATAGATTTCTTTTGTACATAAGTTAATTCTATTAGTAATGCATCTCAAGTTAAAGAGACGTCCATACACGATTTCATAGTAGCTTATTAAAAAGGCATCTCTGAATATTTCTTACATTTGTTGCATTCATTTCAGCCAACCACGTTTTATAGAATGGTTTCATAACTCACCAATAATTATTTGATGGCAGTAAAAATGCTAAAAATATGGACATTAAGCATGACATGATTAATGCGATATAACTTGAAATATTGGTCTTTTATTGTTGTAAGATTTGCTTCCCACAAGAAGCACACTGAATTATTTCATCCAAAATAAACTTTTGCTTCCTCAAAATTGAACATACAGTATTTAATGAATAGAAACATATGTTTGTGTGTATATGCGAACATGCACACATCAATACAGTTATTCAAATAGAAGCATACACACAGGTATACACATACATGCTTACACACACACACACACTGACATCTGTGGATATTACATTCAGCTAGTTATGCAGATAGCTCACTTTTTCTTTGGGGTACTCTCTCAATATGTGTGTGTACTTGAGAGAGAGAGAGAGAGAGAGAGAGAGAGAGAGAGAGAGAGAGAGAGAGAGAGAGAGAGAGAGAGAGAGAGAGAGAGAGAGAGAGAGGGTGTGTGTGTGTGTGCATATATATACTCATTTACTCCTATACATACACATATGAAGCATTATGTATGGGACCTTAATAATAATAATAATAATAATAATAATAATAATAATAATAATAATAATAATAATAATAATAATAATGATAATAATAATAATAATAACAATGCTATGTATGTACGTTTATATACATGTATACATGTGCATTTAAGAGAATGCACATGTGTGTATACTCACATGAAGGTAAATACAAGTACACATACACATTGATGCACACACACACACACATCAATGCATTTTACTTCATTAAACTTGTCATCATTCAATATTTTGTATTTAGTTTTTTTGTATTAAATTTATTGAAAAGACCTTTTAATATTTAACTTTTGCAGATGTCAACATTAATTTTGTACACGTTTATAAACTTTATTTCTTTTCAGAATAAATGGATCTTTGAACACATATTCATTCACTTAACCGTCATATGGTTCCAAGTTCAGTCCCACAATACAATACTTAGGCAAGTTCTTCTGCTATGGCCTTCAAGCCTTGCAGCATCCAATAATCTGAGTGAAATTGAGTTGAAAGAAACCGAGCACCTGTGTGTGTGCATGTGTGTGTGTATTTGCATATATCCAGTCATAGAATTTATGTATAAAGATCAGTAATTAATAGCTCAATTAATGAGAGGTCATTAAACTCCAACACATAATTACATTGCTGTAAATGCAAGTGGGACTGACTTGCATGTATGCATATGTGTGTGTGTGTGTGTGTTTATGAGTGTGTGTGAGTGTGATTAGTGAAAATGATAAATATAAGCATATTCCGCTTAGTCATTCACTGACTAATTGTATAAATAACATTATCAATGTCTTTAAATATATAATACTAAACTCATATTGACGAAACTTGTTAGCTGTAATACAAGCAACAAATATAATTAAAAAAAAGTTTACTAGAGTAACACATACCAGAAAATATAACCTCTGTAACTATTTCTAATCTAGAGCTAAGAAATATAATTCCTTACAAACATCCTTAGTATTTTTAATATTGATGATATTTTTCACAATACTTCCTGATTTGTTGATACTAACCTTATGCTATTCAATAATTCATCTGCTGGTATATTGAATGACTTCCATCTCTAGCAAAGTAATAATAATCTATTATCAAATAGTAATAAAAGAAATAGGAAATGGAATTTTACCTGGTATGATGTTCCATTTTCAATAGATGTCAAAATGAGAATTGCACACTTATTCTTTAAAATTCTTAAAGATAGTTTTCCATTGCAATATAAGTATTACTAAATTTTCAACAAATCAACCATTAAACTTTCTTATTCAGCAACCCCTAATTTAGTGATAGTTATTCTAAACTAACCAAAAATTCTTGTATTTATGTGGAATGTCCTGTCCTCATGGCTTCTCATCTTATCTGATTGAAAGTGTTATTGTGTACATGTTTTATCTTGGGTTACAGAAAATATTCTGCTCAATACCACAGATTTGCTTGTCAGCTGCTTGACCATAAGCAGTTGAGCCTGTCCCTTGGTGGCAAATGGAATTACTTCCTACTCCTTTCCTACTAATTGAGCAGGGCCATTTACTTGTTCTTGTCAAACCATCGTACCCATGGTGGTGATGATGATGATGATGATGATGATACACACACACACACACATGCACATGCGCACACACATATATGTGTGAAAGTACCCAGAGCCATATGTTTGAGAAGTGTCATAGTCAGACAGCTGAATAATATTTTGGTAGAAGTGTAGTAGCTGCACCAATATTTCTTTAACTGTACAGAATCTCGTTTTGTAATTCCACCAGATCAATGTCAACCTCTTTTCTGAATGTGAGTGGCTATGTAGCTCCTCTGCAACAAAAATCTGCTCTGGCCCCTATTTCTTATTCTCTGACCCCTCATCTTCATGCAAAAACTGTTATCCCAACCTTGGTGTTCATAGTCTTTTGAGGTGTATGGCAGCCACACTACCACTGGCAGCATGCAAAAAGGTATTCAAGACTTGCTGCAAAGTGGTTAGCACTTAGAAGTGTATTCACTCTCAGGGAAAGAATGCGAAAACAGTTATTGGAGCACAATGCAATCCTTAAATACCCATTGAATCTTGTCAAACCATCAAATTTAGGTCAGTAAGGAATATGGATGTCAAATGATGATGATGATGATGATGATGATGATGATGGTGGGGATGATGATGATGGTTATTATTCTATATTCTATTCATAATATGATTTGCTCTTACAGTATTCCTGGAACCAAAATCCTTTCCCCACTTTCTATAATGCATTTACATTGCATACAAGATTACTTTAGTGTCGTATTAATACACAGCTCCCATGATTGTTCCCTTCATTAAAAGATCCCGGTACATCTAAGAACTGTTCAGCATTGCATGGTGCTGCTCTTGTATAATTGGTCAGGCGACAAACTGGCCGAATTGTGAGCATTCTGGACAAGATGCTTGGCTGTATTTCATCCATCTTTACACTCTGAGTTTGAGTGCCACGGAGGCTGAGTTTGTCTTTTGTCCTTTGAGGTTGATAAAATAAGCAAGAGTTGACCAGTGGGGGTCAATACAATCAACCAAAGCCCTTCCCTCCAAATTTTCAGGCCTTGTGCCTTCTGTAGGAAGGTTATTTATACTCTGGATAAAAATGAGTTAAATTTACCTCTACTACCACTCTCATGAACGGTACTACTAGCACCACAACAGCTATCACCACTCCAACCATAGCAAACACTGCTGCCACTGCTACCAGCACCAGCACCACCACCACCACTGCCACTGTCGCCGCCGCCTCCACCACCACCACCACAGCCCCCCCCCCCCCCCACCACTGCCACTACCACCACCACTGTCACCTCCACCGCTGCTGCCGCTGCTGCCGCTGCTGCCGCTGCTGCCGCTGCTGCCGCTGCTGCCCGCTGCTGCCGCTGCTGCCGCTGCTGCCGCTGCTGCCGCTGCTGCCACCGCCGCATCCGCCGCCACCACCACCACCACTACATAAGCATTGTTCATTTTCTGCTCTCCACTCCTCTTTCTCCTTTCGCTTTTTTCTCTTAACAACCTTCACCACAACCACCTGACCGATTTCGGAAAGTCTGTGACTGTTAGATCCTTAATCCTGTACCATTTCTTCATCTTGGTTCAATATTCTTTTCTCTTCAGCAACTTCTGAGTGTTTTTCCTTGCTTTACCTCAACTCCAGTTTTCTTCGATTATAAACTTGCAGCTTTCCTACCAGTTTCTCTTATAATATATGTGCCAACTGAACACCGAAGAAGCATCTTTACATGAAAGATGAGCTCTGTTATTGCAAAAAAGATGTTCGTATCAATGTACCTAATTTGTGAACCCTTACCATTGTTCGACTGAAGTAAAGCTAAATAATTGTCTTTCATGCTTTTGATTTTTGGAAAAATTGTGCTTTCGATATTTTTTCTATCATTTGTTTTGAAGCTTTTAAGTTTGTGTTTCCTCATAAATAACAAAGTTCAAGGTCAGTGTTGTGTGGCATTGGCTCCTACATCTTTATTTCTAGCAAGAAAAGAAGAATATGAGAGTGAGGGAAGGAAAGAGAGAAAGAGAGATATGAAGTAAAAGAAAGAAAAAAATAATGAAAGTAAATATGATAGCGGCATACACGAAGATAAAACTGGAATAAAAACACTGTCAAAGAAACTAATATTATATAGAAGATGTATATTATACCATTTCTCTTATTCTGCCGATATATGTATATATAAATATATATATGTTTATATATATATATGTTTGTTTATATATATATTCTGCCGATATATGTATGTATTGATCTAAACATGGAGAATGAAGAGTTTCTTGGTTAAAAAAAAAAAAAAGGTGTTTAAAAAGCAAAAATGTTTCTCTCTGTATTCCTTCAACTTTTCAGCCATAAAAATGGTTCTGCTGAAGATATCTTAAACTGATAAAGGTTATCATGCACAAAGTGTATACTTTCTAATTCTTTGAATATTCCAAGCTGGCATGAATTTTTCCTGGCTGCTGTTTTTATCATGTTTAAATAGAAATCTAAGTTATGTATTTAGCTCAAAAAATCAGACACACCATAATGGTCAATAACAGAAGGTTAAAAGCCACAAAAGTTCTTCAAATTGTTGTTCCTTGTTTTTGATTTTCCTTTAATATTATTTGGTTGATTTTTTTTTGTTTTTGTTTTATTCAATTCTTCCATAAACTTCATTTTAGTTTTAGACTTGAAGTATCAAATGGATTCAAATTGCCAAATTATATAACTTTCAACAAATAAGAGTTTAGCTAAGATATGGTTAAATACCAGAGTGACCAATAGACTTTGGTCAGCTTTATTACATCTTGAAACAATCATGGGAATATTGCAAAGATTCTTGCTTTCTATGGCTGACATCTCTCACTTGTCATGTCATGTCATATTCTACCCCCAAAAATAATGATTCTTTTTCTCTTTAGTAAATATCGATCTGGAGGCTCAAGAAGTTAATAGTCTTTGGCATTTTGACAATTCTTTAAATAAAATAATTAAAACAGAACAAAAGGGTAAAAGAGAAAGAAAATGAAAAGAAAAATAGTGAAGCAGTTTAGCAATTACATTAGATTTCCTCACGGCTATTTAGTTGCATCGTACTTTAGAATCTTACTATTTTTCAATGCAGACCATCATTTGTTCCTCACTTTCTAATGTTTCCCCTCAAAATAAGTATTAGGGTCCATTTAAAAATGAGATTTATTGGAAATATGGTCCAATTGTGACACAACTGTGTATGCAACATGGTTCACAGACCAAAGAAACTGGTAATGAATAAATAAATCTAACAATAAGGATCAAATGTAAATGAAATATTTTTATATCTATCTTTTATCTTTTGCACGATTCGGTCATTAGACTATGGTAATGTTGGTGGTCACATGTTAAAATGTACCCATTTCCTACAGTAAAAGGGTTGGTATTGAAGCATTCCAGTTCTAATGAAGACTTTTATGAAAAAAGCTGTGCACATCAGCTTGAAATCAGTTATCATCTGTTCTTTGTTGTTTATCAAGGTCTGTGCCATGCTTCAGTTGTGATGGTCTCTTGCTACTCCCTGAGGTCATGAAACAACCTTAGTACTCTTGTACTTCAGTACTTATAACCATAGAGTAGACGTGCAGTGTTTAACACTAATGAAATGGCCAAGTACCATTTTTATCTCTACTATTTTGGGTGGCAAAATCCTTTCTGCAAACTTTAATTTCATCTCTTGTCAACCATTTTCTATACCTAATTCTTTGCTAATTGTGCCATTTTTGGAGTTCCTCTTCCCTGTCAAGTTTCAAAGAATACTGATCAGGAAGTTTCTTTTCTTTCCTTCTCTCTCTTTATTTTGGAATTCTATTTTTGATTCTTCCTTTTTCTTTTTTACTTATTTTGCTCTCACCTAAATCATTATCTTTACTTGAAGTGTTTCTAATCCTGTAAACTGATAGAATTGATTAAGAGGTAAACAAAATATTTTGTGCTTTTGGTTCTGACCCTTATTTTGTGCAGTTCAAATCCAGATGAAGTCAGCTTTGATTTTCTTCTCTCTGAGTTCCATAACATATCAGACTCGGCTGTTGAAATGATGGAATTCTTATAACATTGGACAAAATGCTTTATGGAACTTCTTCAAATTCTTTATATTCAAAGATCCACATTAAGTATGGTGAAATTGTAGGAGCACTTCGCCAATTACGGCAACAAGGGTCCCAGCTGATACAATCAATGGAACAGCCTGCTCGTGAAATTAACATGCAAGTGGCTGAGCACTCCACAGACACGTGTACCCTTAACATAGTTCTCAGGGATGTTCAACATGACACAAAGTGTGACAAGGCCGGCCCTTTGAAATACAGTTGAGTGGACTGGAGCCAGGTGAAATAAAGTGTCTTGCTCAAGGACACAATGCATTGCCAGGAATTGAACTCATGACCTTACGATCATGAGGTGAATGCATGAACCACTAAGCAATGCGCCTTCACTGATGAAATTATATTCCACAAACAAGCTGACAGAGCCTTATAAAAAAAACGTTCAAACCAAGGGAACAGTCTTCCAATTTACTCAACACAAATTGTTGTTCATTGAGAGAGGTTAGTGTATTTAAATTGATAAACTTATTCCCATTACTTCCTTTAACATTTAATATCAACCAGACTCTTTTGTAGTCTTCTTTACCAATTTTCTTGCCCATTTCAATTGTGTTATAGTTTATCAGTTTAATATTTCTATGGATGATTCTGGGTTAATTTACTGGTTCCTGTGTTTGGTTCTAATGTTTTCAGTTTTAATTAATTTCTTTCTTCTTCAAGTGGGTCTGGTATATTTGTCTAAATCCTGTCCTCATTTTAATTCTATGAATAAATTAATGAATAAATTTTAGTTGATTGCTCTTTAGTATTTATTCTAATATCTAAGTCTGCAAAATAGAAGAAATCGTTTATAAGATAGATGAACCTTTAATAACAACTGGTTTATTCAGAACCTTTGTTAAAGTTGAAGGAATAAGGAGTCTTTCACTTTCATATCTTATGGGTATAGGGCTGATTGTTGTCTACCCTGGTTTTTTAACATGTATTATCTATGTACCATGGGGTGCTTTCTCAAGATGGAGTGTTGTCTATAATAGCCAATAGTGAGATATCCTATAAAATGCTCTTTGGTAATTGACCCCTGCTATGTTAAGGTTTTTTTCCTTCTCTTTTTCTGTCACGATCTCAGATCAGGTCACTTGCTGTGCAAGTACATCTCCCCAATAATTCTTGGATTTACTAGTAATTCTCTTTCTAGCATCTTTCTTGTCTTCTGCTAAGAAATTAACAAGTCATTGTTTTCCATTGAACCCTAAGCTTCTTGATGAAAGGGTTTTAGATTTGGTCTTATGTAAAAAAAAAAAAAGATTCAGTAATATTCGATGATAAGGTGTAGAATATGATGTTAATTTACATCATTACTATTTCTATATTGATTAACATCGTGAGTTGGTAGAATCCTGGAAGCAGCAGACAAAATTACAGACAGCTGTAATTCTTTCTGCTTTTTATGTTCTGAGTTCAAATTCTGACAAGGTCAACTTTGCCTATCATCCTTTTAAGGTCAATAAAGTAAAGTACCAGTCAAGTACTGGAGTTGATGGTATTTACTTAGCTGTTTCTTCAAATCTCAAGCATTGTGCATCATCATGGTCATCATTTAACGTCCACTGGCATGGGTTGGACGGTTTGACTGGGGACTGGCAAGCCAGGAGGCTGCACCGGGCTCCAATCTGATCTGCCAAGGTTTCTACAACTGGATGCCCTTCTTAATGCCAACCATTCTGAGAGTGTAATGGGTGCTTTTTACATGCCACAAGCATGGGGGCATTGACCACGCTTGAATGGTGCCATTTACGTGCCATCGGCACAGGAGCCAGTCAGGTGGCACTGGCAATGACCACACTCGAATGGTGCTCTTTATGTGCCACCGGCAAAATAATTATTAATATTTTAAGTTTTGTATTTATGGTTTTGCACTTTGTTTTACTACATTCAAGATATATAATTCTTTTCACCACCATTCTTGTACCATTTTTTCTTGTTACAATCTGTACAGTTCTTAGTTTTGCTTTCATGCTGTAAGTTTTACCTATATTAATATGATAGTTTGGTTAATTATTTTTATCTTACTTGGTGTCCCAGTTACTATTGCTTATCGCTTTGAAATTTGATAGCAAATTCGATGTCCTTCAAAGTGTTGCTTTGTTTGGAAAGAATTAACATGTCTACCAAGCTCAATCAGATTTCCTTGTGTTTCTTATCATGGTATCTGATTCTCTCACTTTGATCTTGTTAACCTTGACAGACACGTTCCAAAGTAGTGTAATCACATTATTGTCACCTGTGACTGCTTATGCCCTTCATTTTCCCGTTTTGGTACAAAATAATTTCTGTTCTGTTCAATGGCTAAAACAGTCGAACCTGTCATATCCCTCAATGTATTGTCTTTACAACAATCTGCCAGCTGCCGATGATGTCCTTTGTTTCTTTATGTTGATTGTATTTGATGGAAGCCTTTTGTCTTATTATTTTGTTTTGTCTAAATCAGATTTTCTATTTCAACTTTCATAGTAAGGAATTTAAACAATCATATTAGCTCGTTTCCTCTTCATCTGGCATGAGAATTGGCCATAAAGGATATTTCTCTCCACAATTTTCTTTAGTATTTCAAGTTTTTGAATGTCACATGAATTTTAACTTATTTTTTAAATCTAAACCTTTCTGTGTCTTAGGAGAGAGAGAGAGAGAAAGAGAGAGAGAGAGGGAGAGAGAGAGAGATAGAGAGAGAGAGAGAGAGAGAGAGAGAGAGAGAGAGAGAGAGAGAGAGAGAGAGACTTAGCTTTTGTTTTGTGTTTTAAATATTACTTAATAACCCTAAGTTCAGGAATTCTTTTTTTCTTTTCTGGTTATTTTTCAGGTCTGAGCACCAAGATACTTTTCAGTTCTTTAAGTTTGACAGTATTAACATTGATTTTGTCAAATTAGGGAACTCATAAGGAACTGATGGGGAGGAGAGGGGAATGGCCTTGGGTAGCCTCTACAAAGAGAGTTTGCTGAGAGACATCTTTCAAATTTTGCCCTGATATAATTAAAATGAAATAATTTGGCATCAAATTTGACATTCAACAAAGAAGAGAAAAATGAGGTATAAAGTAGAAGAAAGAGACCATAAAGAAACTTTCTCTCCCTGAGAAAATGGAAGTGTTGACTATGAGAATTATTATTACAAACATTATTAAAGTAGCAACAACAACAAGAACAACACAGACATCATTGCGAAATCTGCTCCAGTCAGTGGCAAAAACAGTAACGACATGCATAGCTACCATTACTGTCAGTATTTTTGTTGTTGCAACCAATAAGGACAAGAAATGAAGAGACAAAAGAATAATGAGAAAAGACATTGATTCTTGAAGAAACATAAGCAATGGAATAACAGTAACAGCAAGGTTGACAAAAGTGGTTGGAATCTGGGTAGATTTGGACGTATTGTAGGACCCAGAAAATGAGGGAAATTAGGAAAAGAATATCATTAAGGACCATATCATGTTACCAGAAGAATTTGAAGGGTTTAGATATATGGGGACAGGAAAATACCTCTGCTTCTCAAAGAACAATGAAAAGTTAATCAAATTCATAAAGGCAAATTTTGAACAGCAGTGTGGGTCCTACATCAGACTGGGGATTGAACTGTGAAACTGGTGGACAGAGAGGAGGAAAGAGAAATTCCCCATTCGTACGTTACACACTCCTAGATTGTGCGAATCATGATCAGAAAGAAGAGTGAGGATGTAGGTGGGGAATGAATGTTAATGCCATAATGCCAGATAATTTGCTCAGACAGTGGTACTTATCATGACAAATATGAGTAATAAAAAGGTAATTAAAACAAGTTAGGTTGCAACTCATTAGCTAGAAAAGAAAATTCAATTCTAGTGGTTGTGATATATGTTGCTGTACCAAAGGTCCAATTAAGAGACTTTAGAGTTGGTTTGGTTCAAACCCTTTGGTAGACGAAAAGTGGGACAAGGAACAGAATGGCTGATCTCATCAAGAAATGGGTGAAGGTGGCGAATCCCCTCATTATCCCTTTAGACTGTATAGAACCAGATTAGATTGTCTTCTTTCTTGCTTCTTGTGGAAGAATCAGGTTCTATTAGTTACAGGAACTATCTGCTGTCATTGCCTTTTGCATGGATGCTCAGTATGGAATGGTAATGGTATGCAAGAAAGTGCTGAAGCCACCAGATTCCTAGACAGGGAACAGGTGTGATCATGATTTGTGAAGTAAACTCTCCTACAACTCATTTCTGTGGTGGAACTGTAAATCTGGATCAAGTGAGGACCAGGTTTAGTTACCTGGAAACTTTCTACAACCTTCTACTGGGCAGGCAGTATTGTCATGGAATATCTGCACAACAAATGAAATATTTTTATGCCCAGTATTCTAAATAGAGTAGCAAACGCCCAGTCTTGTAGTACCATCTTGTAGTACCAAACCTTCATCACTGCAATGAGGAATAAATAATAATTACAGATGATGAAAATTCACAAATGGCTGGTGAAAATATGAAAGAAAAAAAGAGAAAATCACAGAAAAGAACCCAGCCTAAAACAACAAAAAAGTCGAGGGGAAGCAGTCATCTCCAAATGACAACAAAATTTCATGTCCAGAAAATATTGAAGGAAACAAAAAGAAAGATGAATTAAGCTTCATAATTCTTCAAAACTCAAAGAAACAGTAGATGAAATTATGCATCTCTGGTGCCAAAGACTTTCTGAAGAAGTTAGAATGGCACAAAAGCAGTTTCAGAATATAAACATCGTGTAAAAGACAGTTATTGTGAGACTTGGCATTTTTTCACCTTCAAACTGTGACCCTTGCATATCAAGATGGTTATTTTATTCTGCTAGAGAAACAGTTGGGACATTAGCTGAACAATGATTGCTTGATTCTGACTCAGTCTAACAAAATTCTCTTTCACAATAGTGTTATCAGCATTAATTTTGTTTATTCCCAGTAGCTATAAACAAGGGTCTTCCATCCATGACCATCTTGTTTTCTTATAGACGTAACATTTATAAGTTGACATTACTAAACATGTCCTTATTTGATAAAAATGATATGAAGTGATATTAGAAAAATTAAAGTTGAAAAAAATTCCATACAAGGTTTCCTATTGGTTCATATGATGAACCAATGGAAAAGACTGTGCTATAGAATGATATCAATTACCGAAGTATTTTTCCTTTTCTTGAAATCTGAAACTCAGACACTTTTCTTAGAGTTATTGGCAAAACTGTTCATATTTTGACTCTGAGATGTGTTAAATGTAAGGAATTTCTCTTATAGAATGATCGAAAGCATTTCCTGGCAATAATAGAAAAAAAAATGTTGGCAGAATAGCAGCAGTTAAGAATGGTCTGCAATACCAACTTCAGGAAACCTGCCAGTCACCTAGTCACCTACCGCTCCGGCAGACACTCTAGCCAAATCGACTACATCCTCGCCAGAAATAGGGAAAGAGGGCGGCTTATAAATGCCAAAACCTACCCTGGCGAAGAATGTACCCCACAACATAGATTAGTAGTTAGCGACTTTGGGATCAAGGCAAAATGGGTGCCCAGAATTAGACAGGCTTGGAGGAGAAGGGTGTGGAAGCTTAAAGACCCTGCAAACGGACAGAGACTTAGAGACAAGTTACTTGAAGCATTTAACGAAATAGAAGGGGATATAGCATCATACAACGTGGAAGACAATTGGAGATTTCTGCGGGACAACCTGTTGAAAGCCACCGACCAGATTTGTGGGTGGTGTAAGGTCCCCTCCCGACCCAGAGTAACGTGGTGGTGGAACAAGGAGGTAGACAGGGCTATTAGACAAAAGAAACAGGCTTGGAAGGACTGGAAGAACGGTGGTAGCAGGGAATTGTACCAATGTGCCAGAAGGGAGGCTAGGCGACAGGTTTATTTAGCCAGAGGGGAAGCAGATAAGGAAAGATTTGCCAATGTTCTGCGCCGTGAGGACCAAAGACTCGAGGTATTTCGTGTTGCAAGACAGTGTAGGAGAGAGAATAGTGATGTTGTAGGAGAGAAATGTGTTCGCATGGATGATGGTACGCTTGCATTAAATGAGGATGCAAAGAAAGAGGTCTGGAGATGCCACTATGATAGATTGCTTAATAAAGAGAATGAATGGGAGAAAGAGAGCCTGCCGTATGTCGACCCAATAGAGGGACCAGCTATCCGAGTTGATAGTACCAGGGTAGATAAAGCAATTAAGAGTATGAAGACCGGGAAAGCCCCCGGCCCATCAGGAATCACTGCAGAGATGCTCAAAATATCTGGCAGTGTTGGCTATAGCCTAGTCACCCGTATTACGAACCAGGTGATACACGAAGGAGTCATACCCAATGACTGGTGTAGCAGCATCATAGTCAACTGCTACAAAGGTAAAGGGGACGCTTTAGATACAAATAATTACAGAGGCATCAAGCTGTTAGATCAGGTTATGAAAGTTAGAGAGAGGGTCATAGCCCAACTAATTAGGGAGCGAATCAATTTAGATGAGATGCAGTTTGGGTTCGTGCCAGGTAAAAGCACTACTGATGCCTTATTTCTAGTGAGACAGTTGCAGGAGAAATACCTAGCTAAGGATAAACCTCTGTACCTGGCTTTTGTTGACATGGAGAAAGCCTTTGACAGGGTCCCCCGATCCCTTATCTGGTGGTCAATGAGGAAACTTGGGATAGAAGAATGGTTAGTGAGAGCTGTGCGAGCCATGTACAGAGATGCTGCCAGTAAGGTGAGGGTTGGAAATGAGTACAGCAATGAATTCCGGGTAGAGGTAGGGGTCCACCAAGGTTCCGTCCTCAGCCCCCTCTTATTTACCATAGTCCTCCAGGCAATCACAGAGGAGTTCAAGACAGGTTGCCCCTGGGAGCTCCTCTATGCTGATGACCTTGCCCTAATTGCGGAGTCACTATCAGAACTAGAGGAGAAGTTTCAGGTGTGGAAGCAAGGTCTAGAATTGAAGGGCCTTAGAGTCAACCTAGCTAAAACCAAAATCCTAATAAGTAGGAAGGTAGATAAAACACAAACCCCTTCAGGTAGATGGCCCTGCTCAGTATGTAGAAAAGGAGTAGGTAGTAACTCTATAAGATGTACCCGGTGCAAGCTATGGACACATAAGAGGTGCAGCAACATCAAAGGCAGGTTAACTAGCAAGTTAGTTTTTGTTTGTGGCAGATGTTCAGGTGCAATAAAGACTGCAAACAAACATGAAACAACTTCTATCTCATTCCAGGGTGAAAAACTAGAGGTAGTCGATAGCTTCCGCTATCTGGGCGACCAAGTTAGTAGTGGGGGTGGGTGCGCTGAAAGTGTAGCTGCTAGAATAAGAATAGCCTGGGCAAAGTTTAGAGAGCTCTTACCCCTGCTGGCGACAAAGGGACTCTCACTCAGAGTAAAAGGCAGACTGTATGACGCATGCGTACGAACAACCATGCTACATGGCAGTGAAACATGGGCTGTAACTGCTGAGGACATACGTAAGCTCGCAAGGAATGAAGCCAGTATGCTCCGTTGGATGTGTAATGTCAATGTGAATACCCGTCAGAGTGTAAGTATCTTGAGAGAAAAGCTGAACATTAGAAGCATCAGTTGTGGCGTGCAAGAGAGACGATTGCGCTGGTATGGACATGTGGTGAGAATGGAGGAGGATAGCTGCGTGAAAAAGTGCCACACCCTAACAGTTGAGGGAACCCGTGGAAGAGGTAGGCCCAGGAAGACCTGGGCTGAGGTGGTGAGGCAAGACCTTCGTACATTGGGCCTCACCGAGGCGATGACTACTGACCGAGACCTTTGGAAATGGGCTGTGCGTGAGAAGACCCGGCAAGCCAAGTAAGATCGTTGCCAGTGCCCCTGGACTGGTTCTTGTGCGGGTGGCACATGAGATGCACCATTTTGAACGTGGCCGTTGCCAGTACCGCCTGACTGGCTCCTGTAGGATTTTCGAGCGAGATCGTTGCCAGTGCCCCTGGACTGGCTTGTGCGGGTGGCACATAAAAGACACCATTTCGAGCGTGGCCGTTTTCGTGCGGGTGACACGTAAAAGCACCCACCACACTCTCTGAGTGGTTGGCGTTAGGAAGGGCATCCAGCTGTAGAAACTCTGCCAAATCAGACTGGAGCCTGGTGTTGCCATCCGGTTTCACCAGTCCTCAGTCAAATCGTCCAACCCATGCTAGCATGGAAAGCGGACCTTAAACGATGATGATGATGATGATGATGATGATGTCCTTTTAGCAGTGAATGAGGACTTCAACATGTCAATTTCCTACATGGCTTAAACAGGAATATTGCGGAGTCAATTAAATTACTAATAGTTGGATAATTTTTTTTTAATCAAACCAGAAGTGATGGAAAGAAAAATAATTTTTGACTAGTTCTAAACATAGAACAGAGTGTGAAGAATAAGATAATAATTATTTTGTCTCATAACCTCATCTTTAGACCATTTTTTAATATTTACATTTACACAACATTTTGGTCATTTTGAACTCTGATCTAAATTTGAGCTGGGAACCTTTATTTATGAAATAATGACATCAAAATATGCATCAATGTTCTGTTGGATAAGAGAGTTATTTGTTTTAGTTTACAGATAAAGATGAGGTTAAAAGTGAAAACAATTAATATTGTGTTAGTAACAACCTTTCTTAGCCATATTAACAGGGTGAAGAAGCTTTCTACTAGAACTCATTCAAGTGTGGTGCTTTATTGTTTCTGGAAGTTTACTGCCTGAGGCTCACCAGTATCATAAAAGAGATTAGTACTATCGCCAGAAGCATATAAAATGTTAATAACAAGAATAAAGAAAGAAGAGAGAGAGAGAGAGAGAGAGAGAGAGAGAGAAAGAAGAGAGAGAGAGAGAGAGAGAGAGAGAAAGAAGAGAGAGAAAGAAGAGAGAGAGAGGTGGGGGAGGCACTGTATGTTGGTATTTAGTGTGTCAGTGAGACAAACATCATGAACACACACACACACACACACACACACACACACAGGTGTAAGCGTGGCTGTGTGGTAAGAAACTTGCCTCCCAACATCATGGTTTTGGGTTCAGTACTCCAGCATGGTACCTTGAGCAAGTGTCTTCTACTTTAGTCTTGGGCCAACCAAAGCCTTATGAGTGGATTTGGTAGGTAGAAACTGAAAGAAGCTTGTTGTATGTAAGTATGTATGCATGTGTGTGTGTGTGTGTGTGTGTGTGTGTGTATCTTTGTGTCTGTGTTGGGTGGGAGACAAAATATGAAATTCACAAGACTCTTTATTCACTATGATTATTTCGACCCATCATGCACTGGGCCCCACAGGTGAGATGTTGTACAAACAACTGGATATTCTCAGCTGTGTGTAGCATGAAGATCCACAGGTAGCCCATTGCTCCAGCATATAAGACATTGTAAAACCAAAGCCACAAATCAGACCACAGTGCCAAGAACATCCATGCTGTTGATTCAGACGAGGAATTGGTACAGGCTATTGAGAGCAAATGCTGTAAGCTCAACATGCCCCTTGCAAGAGCAAAAGAAGAATGGGTGATATTTGACCCGAAAATAGTTCAAAAACAGAATGTCTTCATTGGGAACACAAGAAGTTATAGGACGAAACACTTACCTGAAGAGGGTTTCTTCTCTGAAGACCTTTTGTTGTTCAGCTGTCTTGAGAGTTTCTTATCACTTTTTATCAGAGAGTTTGTCTTGTGTTCTTCTCTTTCAAGATATCAGAATATGATATGAAACAATTTTGACTGCTATGTTTACCATGATAAGCAACCATATACTTCAAAAGAAGATCATAGGAGTAATGAAACGTCATCAGCATCATCATCATCGTTTGACGTCTGTTTTCCATGCTGGCATGGGTTGGACGGTTCGACTGGGGTCTGGGAAGCCAGGAGGTTGCACCAGGCTCCAATCTGATCTGGCAGTGTTCCTACAGCTGGATGCCCTTCCTAACACCAACCACTCCGAGAGTGCAATGACCATGATCAGTTGGTGCTTTTTACGTGCCACCGGCACCGGAGCCAGTCAAGGCAGCGCTGGCATTGGCCATGTTCGGATGGTACCTTTTACGCACCACTGGCACGAGGATCGAACTACAATTTCCAGTTGATTTTCATTTTCATGTACTTGACTCAATAGGTCTCCTCATGCATGGCCCTATGATCCAAGGTACTTTTGAATGGGCTGGTTATGCAAAACTGGTGTAGGTTACAGCTGTGAACTCACTTTATTTGCCAGGTCTTCTGAGTCACAGTATATCTCCAGAGGTCTCGGACTTTTGCCATTGCCTCTGTGAGGCCCAATGTTCAAAGGTCATGTTTCACCACCTCATTTCATGTCTTCCTGGGTCTACCTCTACCCCGGATTCCTTCAACTGTTTGGGAGTGGCACTTCTTCACACAGCTCTCCTCATCCATCTGTAGTACATGACCATACCAGCACAAACGTCTCTCTTGTACACCACATCTGATGCTTCTTATGTCCAAAATGTCTCTCAGAGGCGCCAACAGTGAAATCAATTGGAACTCAGCACATGGATGACTGCTATTCTATGAACTTGGCACTGTTATTGGATTATGGAATTGGTGGTTTTGTTTCGTTCTGTTTCCTTTGAGTAAAACATGGATAAAAAGTGTTTCAGCTCTGAGCATTCTATTTCTTGCCCCATATACCATGTAATGAGATTGAACCCTGAACCATATGGGAATAGCCATGCATATAATCTATACCTACACCTATGTCCTCATCCTCATCATTGGTTAACGTCCATCTTCCATGCATGCATGGGTAGGACGGTTGACAAGAGTTGGCCAGGTAGAAAAACTACCCTAGGCTACTCTGTGTCTGTTTTGGCAGGAATTTTACAACTGGATGCCCTTCCTAGCACCAATCACTCCATAAAGTGGACTCTGCGTTTTTTTGTGGCACTAGCACAAGTGAGGTTAGTTTTGTCAAGATTTTACAGCTGGATGCCCTTCTAAACGCCACCCATGTTATAGTGTGGAGTGGATGCTTTTAATGTGGCCCCAGAACTGGCAAGGTAACCAAGTAACTCACAAGACAAGGATTTATGGGAGGGGTAGAGCATATGAGGAGAGGAACTTGTGTCAGAGGATGAAGGGTTAGAGTGTGACAAAGCGACATAGACCAGAGGGGCTATTGGAAGAAGTGATCCGGTATCAAATGATGAAAGATTAGAGTGTAACAGGGAAATAGAGAGGCAGAAATAGGTGTCTTGCTATAGAGGAGGTACAAGGTTATCCAGTGTGTGTGTATGTGTGTGTGTGTGTGTGTGTGTGTGTGTGTGTGTGTGTGTGTGTGTATGTGTATGTGTGTATGTGTGTGTCTTGACATTGCATGACGAGTGCCACCATGATGCACGAGTGTTGTTTATTTGCAATCTTCTGTGAAAACATTTCCTGCTTTGGGGGAAAATGTTACTTTTCTTAGAGAACAGGTGAGTTAGTGACAAGAATGGTACCTGGCCATAGAAAATTTGAATCTCTCTGACCAGTGTGAACATGGAAAAGTGGAAAGTACATGATGATGATGATGATGATGATGACAGTGATGAAGATGAGGATGTTGATCTACATTGGACAAAATACACTTGCACTGCATATATTCACGGGGTTCTGTACAAAAACAAAGTTCTGAGTGTGTGTGTGTGTTTGTATATGTAGATTCTCACTTATAGATCTACATACTCATGTGCATCTCTAAACTGAATATAGTTCGATATACTACTGTGAGGAATATGTATGTATATTTGGATCTGAAGAAAGAAGTTTTTTATACCCCCCCCCCCTCACCACCACTCACCAAACATAAAACTAATTACAAAACAACAATTACTACTACCACTACTACTAACATCATGAAGCTTATTTTCAAATTTTGTCGTCAATTATAGGATAATTTTCCCCTTTATCTTGTTTATCACATTACTTTATTGAAAATCATTCAGTTTAGTTCCATAAACTACATTAGTGAACCTATCAACTTTACTTACCTTTTCAGAAGAATTTTTTAATGTATAGGTTTAATACCTGAATCTAAGTCTTTGATCTATGTCAGGTAAAAGCCTCTTAAAATTTACTGAGACTAAATATTACCGCAGGGAAAATTAGTCAGAATTTTGGTTTTAGATATTTATCTTTGATTTATAGCAGTCAGTAAAAGTCAGTTAATTCATTAGTTTAGTGGCACCATTAAAGGTCTTAATGGTTATTTCCCAGACTTATACCAGACAAAAAGAATGAACCTGTGTATCCTAACTTTGCGGGAAGAACAACCATCCAAAAACTTCCAAGTTAGAATGGTAAAACCAGTTTCTTCATTATTTATGATTTGTTGTTTCATTCTGCTCTGAATTCTATGGATTAGCAAGGCTGGACATCAATCAGGACTCAGTCATGTTTCAGAACTGTTGTTGGTCAGCTCAGGCCAAAGCATTTAATATTTGTACGGAAAACTTTTACAAGGCCCAGACATGGCTGTGTGATAAGAAGTTTGTTTCCTAATAATAATAATAATAATAATAATAATAATCATCATCATCATCCAGTGTTTTAAATCTGGGTTTTGTCCCCATTAACTGGATCTACCCCAATGCCATAGCAACCACCCTCACACCATCTCGCCATCTTGCCTGGTTTGAGTGTCCTCCTTTTTCACCCCCCCCCCTCCCAATCTCCTTCCTCACCTGTTCCCTCCATATTTAATCCACCTGCATGGCACTTTGGGCAAGTGTCTTCTACTATAGCCTCAGGGCAATCAAAGCCTTGTGAGTGGATTTGGTAGACAGAAACTGAAAGAAGCCCATTACATATATATGTATATATACATTATATACATTTGTGTGTGTGTGTCTTTGTGTCTGTGTTTGTCCCCGCCCCACACTATTGATTGACTAACAGTGTTGGTGTGTTTACATCCCTGTAACTCAGTGGTTCAGCAAAAGAGACTGATAGAAAAATAACAAAAACGTAACAAAAATTAGTACTGGTGTTGATTTGTTTGACTAAGATTCTTCAAGGTGGTGCCCTAGCATGGCCATATTTTATTGCCTGAAACAAAGAAGAGGTAAGTGATAAAGATGTCAGATTTTTGTACAACTTTGAAAATTAATTGTAACCAATATTGACTTGAAAAACAATGTTACTGTTATAATGGGATTTGAAATTGTTATTTAGAAAATTGAGAATGTGCTGAAAGACTAGCTGTCCCTGGTGTTGTGTTTGTCTTTGTTGATAGTTTTCTCCACATAGTTCCATCTATTGAAGGGTGCCATGCCTCATTAACTCCAATGGCATCATTTGTTAGTTTGCAGCACTGAGTTCAGTTCCTCCAACAAATCTTTGATTGGCCGTCATTCTATCCAGGAAGAGAGTTGGCCTTCAATGATTTATTTTTTCCATCATTCAGAGACAATCACTGATCTTATGATCCCCTGTGATTAAGTAAAATCAACCTTAAAAGTGAAGCTATACAAGTTTTCATACAACCTGCCTTATTTGTTTGATTGATAGTGAATTGATCTTTTTTTCTGATTTCTTACCTGACACTCACAATTCGTGGAGACTGAAGATGATGGTAGGAAGCGACAGGTCTTGCTTAAAGTAACAAATGAAATGTTTAAGAGGTTAAATTTCATGCCTTACGATTCACTAAACTCTAGAATCGAAAACTGGATACAATTGCTACCTAACTTCACCATATTTAACCTGTCATTGCTGTAGTGTCTTAACCCAAGAACATTTTTCAAAAATCTCTGACTAACAACTATGTAACTCGCACCACATCAGTTTAAAAAAGCTGGTGAAAGTTAAGATTACTGTCGCCTCTTCTTAGGCCTAAATACAAATAGTTAACTTTGAACTAAAAAACAAATCAATAAAATTATCCATGATTTTGTTCAAAGCATCATAGATTAGAATCTGATCACTTAAAATATGTTCTCAGATATTTCGTAGTCTCTTTAAATCATTTTTTTACATAATATTTTATGGACCAAAGCAGTATTGGTTTATAAAACTGTGTATATTGTAGCTTGATAGTATCATGAGATGATAGTGACATATCAAAAGTATCAAATATGTTGATATTATCAACATGAATGATATTTCATAATATGATAGCAAACACAGAGATGATATAAAATAAGAAAAGTAATGTATAATGGAATACACTGTAATAATCCTTTCTAGTTTTGGTACAAGACCTGAAATTTTGTGGTAAGGAAGCTTGCTGATGATGTTGATTCCATTATTCAACTGGTCCTTATTTTATTAACCCCGAAAGGATGAAAGGGAAACCTCAACCTCAGCAGCAATGGAACTTCAGATGTAAAGACAGATAAGATGCTGCTAAGCATTTAGTCTGCTGTGCTAACGATTCAGTCACCTCACCTGCCTTAGCACACAAGGTAATAATTTAAAATATATTTGGCATAAGAATGGACATATTAAGGTGGGGTGATGGCATAGAAAATCTTGGAGAAATAAATGGTAAAGTTGAATTCAATGCAATTTCTTTATAGAATGTAATATAAAGAAACATAACCTTGTAAATACAGTAATGTATTATATCTGAGAGTCTGATATTTTTAAGACATTTAAATCTGTGGTGAAGTGCTAAACATTTAAATGTTTCGGATCACCTAGCATATGTTTGTAAATAATCAAATATGTAAATAATCAAACCTAGCATATGTTTGTAAATAATCAAACTTAATCCATTCATTCACGGCATTAATGGATTTTAAGAAGCGTAATAAACCTGAGATAGTCCTTTGGATTACTCTGCATTTGTAAACAGCACCACTCTATTCATTGTTATCTGTTATTTATAAAATTCTTTTGTCTGTCTAAAGTTTTTCCCTAAGTGTTCTGTATGTATATTAGTTAATATATAACACCTCACCCTTGTTTATTAATTATATTAATTTCACCATTAGTTGATACATGTTACCCTACACTATTAAGGCTCAGAAGTGAGTGATTGACATTCATTTTACATTGAATTACTCAAAAAGGTTCTTTATAGAAGCTAGCAGTCATTATGGTTGGCCACTACAAGAGAACCTCTACATTGGTGCTCAACTGACTTAAGACAATTTTTTTAACAAATCACACCTTAGCATTTTAAACAAAGAAGAACACATTGAATAATACAAGATACTCAATGCCTAAAAGTACTACAGATTGGTCACAGCTGTAACGCTTTTAAATACATGTTTATTTGATGAAAATCAGAACAAAACTGGGAGTTAAACAAGAACAGGTTCATTAATATACCAGTTATTAACAGTATTGTTTCAATTCCTAATCCTGTGTCCTTAAAGATTGGATTGATATACACCGTTTTTTATAAACATAAGGTGTTTAGTATTTTTATACTTGACAGACTTTGCCTAAGTTAACAACGGACACAACAGATGTGTGTTATACAAACTTAGCAGAACTGACTGGAGCTCTCATATGGAAAGCAAAATTCAATGAGGACTTTAGTAAGAACTGAACTATGGACACAGATCATTAACTCCATTTTTACTACACCATTAACCTGTGGCAGGTGAAAGAGAAAAAAACAAAAAAAAAACAAAACAAAGCAAAACAAAGAAAAGCACATTAGATATATGTAATTCCTGTTCATAATTCAATATATATGTACCTTCATGTATTCATGAAACAATTGATTTGAAGGTTTCCATATGGAAAGGATTCATTAATTAATAAGTAGTTTGATACGTACAAACTTACTCTAAATATATGTGCAAATGTATATATATATATAAACATACACATACACTAACTCACACACAATTACACACACAATTACACACACACACACACACACACACACACACATAAATACATGCATACTTATATTTATAAACTTTGATATATATATATATATATATATATATATATATATATGTATATATATATATATATATATATATATATATATATATATATATATATAAAATATATGTATGTATGTATTTATGTATGCATGTATCTACTTATCCGTTCCTAACATGTTCTGGCAGGCTTAAACCTGAACATGGCTTTCCATTGTACAAGTCGCTGCTTCTCACTGCTTTCGTTCCCCAAAATCGTTTCATATCAGCTCAGTTATTCCTTATCACTTATCATCAATGATTTCTAGAGATACAAACAGTTGTTCCTGTCCCGCTCCAGATGACCAGCTGGTGTTTATCACAAAAGGGGCACAAGCACATTGAAACAATGACATCACTTGGGCTAAGTATGGTTTTTACACACACTGTCTGGAATGGTCATTCTCTGAGACAATATACAACAGTAAAATTCCATGTTCACATTTAAGTCTGTTGGAATGTACACAGCATTGTTTGGGTTCTTGCAGTTTTGCAGGCTCTCATGAGGAATTTTGTATGCATACCCTCATAGCAATCTTGAAGCTTCTTCTTCATTGTCTTGGTCTCAGCTCCATAGAGAAACATGCTCTCTACTAACGTAAGCTTTGATGATTGTCAGATGTTTAAAGTTTGTAACAAGCACTCCAGACAAGTCCCTTGCATGTAGAGAAGTCATTCTTACTCTCCACAGCATAGGCCTCATTGAACTCCTTGGGGTGTAAGCCATCATTAGAATAAATTGGCAGCTTGCTTTCATCCTCATTGATGGTCATGTATTCGATTTTCTTTGCATTGAGAAATGAACCGACTTTGATTGCAGCAGTCTCAAGGGATTTTAAGTGTTGCTCATCATTCAGTTGATGAGCCATGAGGACAAGGTCATCAACATAGTTAAAGTTAAACAGGACACACATTCTGCTGATGTCTTTGTCTTGGGCAAGCTAAAACTGTGCCTAAAGATGGAGTTCACTACAATCACAAAATGTAAATGAGCAAAGGTGTCTACCTAAACAATATCTGCTGTTAAAGACTCTTTTGTTGACCTGTTTGTACTTTGCACAAAGCTTAACAAGTTTCTGTACATAACATTGATAGCTTTGACAATCTCATCATGGATACCATAGTTCAACAGGATTCATTAGTCACTCTCAGCGTGAGTAATAGAGTGGCTATATTCATATATGTTATTGGTTATGGCAGATAACAACAGGTCAGAATGTTATCAGCAGTTTCATGCTGACTGTTGCACCAAGACAACTTTGATGATCTTCAGATTCAGATATATTGGCTGGAAGTGTAAATCGTCCTTCATGGAGGTGTATATAGAGTCTACATGGCTTTGGGTTAGTGAAAAGAAATGGAACCAAACAGTGGTACTAAACCTGGAACCATGTGGTTGGGAAGCAAGTGTTTTACCACACAGCCACTCCTGTGCCTATATATATCCCAATAGTAATAAAAGGGTAAAATTAATTAATTAATTAATCAATCAATTAATTAATTAATTAATTAATAATTAATAATTTTACCAAGTAGTCAGTACATTAAAAATAACCGTTTTAGGTAAAATTATACAAATATTCCATAATTATATACATAATTATAATCAAAGGGTCAGCTAATAGTTTTGCCATGAACTGATTTTAGAAATAGGAGCTAAATACCTTTTCTACTACCATAAAGATCTCCCAGACAGTAACACACTTATATATATATATATATATATATATATATATATATATACACACATACAAAAATCTTATAATTATAAGCATAATTATAATTAGGGCTCAGCAAAAATTACTTCACCACATACTGAAATTTAGAAATAGCAGTTAAATACTATTCCACTACCATAAGATATCTCCCAGACAGCTGTTGCCCTGTTTGCTTTGTCACAAGCTCTTTGTATTCTACTCCAGTCTTTGTTTCTATATCTAGGGTAGGAACCACTGCAATCATTACGTATAATGTTTATCTAATTTCTTTCTAGCCCGCTTGTATACTCGAACCTTATCTTTCTGATCATATCCAGAGAACTGCATGCGGTGCATAAAGTTCTATAGTTGTTTCTTTGTTTCATAGGGTTCACAAAGCTGAGTTCTTGTGAACAACATATTTAGAAGCTATGGGTTTCTTGTTATAGGAGTGGAGGAGCTGCACTCTATTGTTCACAGTCTCCTACCAAAGTTCAGTATCAAGTACAGGGAGTCTATTGTTGGGGTGCCTAGTGGGGTAATCTATAGTTACCTTGATACTTTGGTGGATAGAGTTAGCTATTTGCTGGATGCTCTCCATTACGTTCTTCTCAGTTTCTACTTTGCAGTTACTAGAATTTTTCCTAACTATGATATTAATGTCATCTAAATATCTACTGTAAAGTAGAAGAGTTGTGGACTGTTCTGCTAACATTTAAGTTGTGGACTGTTCTGCTAACATTTAAGTTGTGGACTGTTCTGCTAACATTTACGTTTTCTGTCCCACCAGGTCATGAAGAGGCCGGCCACATCTCCAGCTACACCAACGCCGATGACTGCACCTTGAACCTGCATGTATAGTTTATTGTTGAACTTTACTATGTGGTTCTTCAAGGTGGTTTTTACACTGGCCCCTATTGCATATGCAGTCATTTCTTTCACCTGATTGTTGTTCTCAGTGTTTTGGGTTGGTGCAGTCCAGCCACTCCAGTATTCTGTGGTGCTTTTCTTCACTGCTGAAGTGATGATGGGTGGTCTTCCCCTCTGTGACCTGATGGGGCAGAATCTACTGAGGTCATGTTCATCTAAATAGTCACTGTCATAGCTTAGTCTGAGGAAGAGGCCCAGTTCCCTCGTGTTGACTTCAGGGAACTCCACTTCACTCTCACAGATTACCTGAATGCATTTCTTCACAGCAAAATCTATGTTTATAGATGGGTAGAGTGAAATCACATGCATACTACCCACCACACAGCCTGTGAGGTCATTAGAGAGGTTGCAAGTACTGATTTTACTAAGGAGATCTTCTGTGCTCACACAGACACCCAGAGACATCTCTATAAGAGGTCGTAATACCTGTAAGAGGAAGTTGGACAGTCTATAGTTGCTGGAGACAGTCGTTCTGCAAACTGGTCTGGTTGGGGGCCCCATGATAGGGTTTATGTAGGGTTTATGGTCTTTGCGTAACCCGTATAGTGTAGGAACATAATTGCTAGATGCTTGGAAATTGTGTGCCATCTTTATCATAGGTTGGAGTTTGTTGCACCACATTCCCATGCATGCATTGAGTTTTTCCACTCTGTCCTCTTCCTGTGGTGCAACTTCTCTCATGCTATTGATGTGTTGTTGCATGGTCTGGACATAGTTCTGTCGGCTGTCTATTGACAGTCTGCCAGACTTGTCCATAGGAAGGCACACTAATTCCCTGTTCCTAATTCGCTGCTTCAGGTTTTGTAGACCTTTGTCCACAGATGAGCTGAGTTAGTGGGTTCCCTCCTCATTATGTCTTTTAGTGGATTTGTTGTATCGGTCTAAGATATGTCAGAGTCTATTTCTAGGTAAGGAGATCTTTGCTTCTGTTTCACTGTCAATTTGGGGTGGAATACATACCCTTTTGTTGAAGAGTAAGTCTGTGGGGTAGATCCTCGTCCTGTCATAAGATTTGTTGTTAGGGTTATAGAAGACAGAGTGTAGAGAGTTATTATCGCTGTGGTTGTTGTTGTTCTAGTTGGTGGTGGTGGTGGTGGTGGTGGTGGTGTTGGTGGTGGTGCTTGTGTTGCGCCTATTGTTATTGTTGTGTGTGTGGTGTTGATGTGGGTGTCAGTGGTGTTGTTGGTAGTGGTGTGGATGATGTGGTTGATTTTGTTGTCCGTGTGTGGGATGTTGTTGTTGTTGTTGCTATCATCATCGTGACCAATGCCAGTACACCCTCACTGGCCCCCAACTGCTGATGGCATGTAAAAAGCACCCACTACACTCTCGGAGTGGTTGGTGTTAGGAAGGGCATCCAGCTGTAGAAACTCTGCCAGATCAGATTGGAGTCTGGTGCAGCCTACTGGCTTGTCAGTCCTCAGTCAAACTGTCCAACCCATGCCAGCATGGAAAATGGACGTTAATCGATGATGATGATGATACATATATATACATATATATATATTCATACATTTCGTGAAGTGTTAAAGTAATTAAAACCTAAGTTAAAATATTTAATGCACTGATTGATAGGAGACCAGTTCCACTTGAGTGGTGATCAATGCATTTGTTTATAGCTGGTTAACCAACCGTATCTTTTCCTCTTATTCCTTACTGCCTTCCATTTTGTTGATACAAGTGTGACTGATAACAAAGATAATCCAGGAACAGAATTAGTGATAAGTACTTATAGGATCAATTTTCCCCTCATGTATTTTTAATTATTAAGATTGGAGATTTGTTGTGATAATTTATGAAAGGCGGAATAAGTCTGAATATATATTCTGAAATAAAACGTTCGAAGATATAGAACAGATTTTTTGTGAGAAGAGTTGATAAATAGTGGAGGGTGTGGCCATGTCAGGTGCTGTCAAATCCATTCTAATTCATATGGCACTGGGCAAGAATAACTGATTTCTTCTTTTACTTGCTTCCATCATTAGATTGGGACCAAGAATTTTACTCAAATGAATTGACACCCGGACTTATTTTTTTGTAAAACCTGGTACTTACTCTATCAGTCTCTTTTGCCAAACCATTAAGTTACAGGGATGTAAACACACCAACATTGGTTGTTGACCAGTGGTGGGACACACACATGCACACACACACACACACACACACACAGAGGTATGGTGATGCAAACAGGGGAAAATATAACTCAAAATAGGAGTATATACTTGATAAGTGGTGATGCATGAAACACTTAGACCTTGAGACACTCCATTGCTTCTACTAAATATTAACCACTTTTCAACCACTTTATGGTGTGGAATGGATGCTTTTTATATGGCATCAGCACTGGTGGGGGTCACCAAGTAATCTGGGGGATGGTGGCATTGGAAGAGGTGACTTTGTGCCAGGTGATGAGAGATCAGAGTGTGACAGAGGGAAAGAAACAGGTGTCTTGGTCACCTCAGTTAGAGGGAGGGTGAGAGAGAGAAAGAGAGAGAGAGATTCAAAAACAGAGAAAACACCGGGTATTGTCCCCTCAGATACACTAAGTATGGAAACAAGGGAGGTTGAAATAAAATACTGTGATGTATATGTCTTTCTAGGAGTACATGTGAAGTGGTGAAAATGAATTCATTTCAGTTAGAGTAGCTTACTTGAAGTATCTGTTACTTGACCACAACAACAGCCCGGCCTGCTGTTTCTCATCCTACTTTCACCATCATTTCCCTCAGCACATAAAACTAGAAGCAATTCACGAATGTCATATCAACAACAAGTATTTCCCATAAGTTATTCAAGAAGAAGCACCAGAAAACTACGGCAGGCAAATAAAGATTCGTCTGTTTCAGAATAAATAATCACCGACAAAAGGAAATGGTTCAGGAATAAATGAAGCATTCAACCGATTCGAAAATAGCTCTGATAAATATTAGAAGAAGTGGGAATCTGAAACATCATTCTATGAATGAGAAAAAAGGACCAAATACTGAAGACAATCAATGCCAACAATGTCTGTGAGCCATGAAACAAAAGAATTCGTGGAAAGCTACTTACAATTAGAAAAAAAAAATAAATAAAACACAAGTCATAAAATTTCAACCTCCAGAACTGCTATGGGAAATATTAGGGGTTTGACCAATATTTTGTGAATAAAATCTGATTAAAAGAAACTGTGCAGAAGCCTATTATATATATATATGTATACATACATACATATAAATATGCATACACGCATTATTTATGAGATGAACCCAATACTTAAATGATAAATTTCTGCAAAGTTTCACAGATTTTTACAGTTGCAGTGATGGCTTGGATCTGTAGTCTTTGAATCAGCTTTCTCCTTTCAGGTTTTGAGAAGCCTAATTTATCAAGATTGGTATTTAGGCAGTGTGTTACAAATCCCAGGGCCCCAATAATTACTGGTATAAACCTGAACTTGTAATCTGGATAGAGTAACTGCAGATTTCTCAATAGTTCAGTATAAGTGTTTTCTTTTTCACTGATCTTCAGCTTTATGTTACCATCCACTGAGCATCTAATTTCCACAATTGTGCACAGTTTCTCCTCTCTGTCCCAATTCATTATATCAGGTCTGTTGTGTTTACATTTCATTGAGGTCTTCACTGGTACATTCCACCAGTATACCGTGATGACATTCTTGGACAACTGCTTATGATGTGGGTAATGTGTTCAGTGTGAACTCCACAAAGTCAGCATCGGTTGTCATATTTTATGGCTTTTCCTGCATCTCTATCCCTTTTGTGCATCAGGTATTTGGTTGATATTGTCTGTTCCTGGATTGCAAACACATACCCTTCAAAGTGTGTGTGTGTGTGTGTGTGTGTGTGTGTGTGTGTGTGCATGTATAATCCCACATTTTAAAATTTTTGTTTGATTAAATAAATAAGATTATAATTTACTAGACCGTATCTCACATACACACCTTCAAAGACAAATGGAATTAGAATCGTTTTACTTGCAGATCAGGAATGGATTTAAATTTAGAAGTTTCCCATCTCCTGTATGGCTGTTGATAGTAGAATTATCAGTTCAATATATCTTGAATTTCCCCTGCTGGGCTTTTAGTGATATCCCCCACTGGTTGTTGCTTGTGAGTGGGCTGCCAATTTATATGCAGATGACCCAACCGTGAGTACTACAGCTTGTACAGGATTACATGTTACCAGTAGCACTCATTCATGACCCCTATGCATGTCTGCAGTTATCACTATTTTCTGGAGAAAAGATTGAAAAATTTGTGAGAATTATTATGGAATACCACTTGTTGATTGTATTAAGAATATTTGCAAGAATCTTTCTAAATCATCTCCATTTTATTGCAGAGAAAGTTTTTTCCTAATCCCAAAGCAGTTTCTGGGCCTCTCATGGAATGATTAAAATGAATTTTCTGTGCCAGACAACAGCAAGAGAACAGCTGGAAAACAACAAAAAACAATCTTTCTTGTCTTCTACAAGATGGAAAAGACTTTTAGTGATGTATTAAGTGAAGCAACAAAGATAGTTTGTCAATGCTTTGGTTGCCCAAGCTATTTACTTGCACTGGTTCAAGAATTATATCATGATAGCATGTTAGGATGTTTTTTTGTTTCCATTGAAACAAACTTTCTGAACAATTCCTGATTAGATGTGGATTGAAGAAGGATTGCTGTTCTTACACTTATGTTTTTCTTATACTTCTCTGCAAGAAAATCCAGGGATTGACATCAGATTGTAGACCGTCTAACATAGATTTTAAAGAGAATCACTCCAAACCACTGCTCCACAATCTCAGAAATTCCTTCCATAATGATTTAAGTAACTGTATGACTTCTCTGGCAATATATGTCTATTTATTTTAATTAGGGAAATGACTGATTGGATGTTCAGAATAGAATCCATTCTAAGCTGTGCACAGTGACATCCCCGTGGAAGCTTCATGTCAAGGATCCATTGCCAGTTATCCTTAACCGAAAAAATGTTCATATTACGAAATCTTTCGAAGTGTTAGGCCAGAACTATTCAAATAAATCCTAGCAAACATACAGCTTGATATCTTTGGTCTTGTATAAACCACCTTAACCAATATAAGATTGTTTTTGACTTAGAGTTGGGCAGACCATACTGAGAAGCTTCCTTCATTAATTTTTCTAAACACTTTTCTGAAGAAGAACTCTCATCACTACCATTTGAGCTGTATGCCCATTCTTCCTACTATTTTGGCTATTATCTCATTAATCTATCAACACTAATCCCTTTAACTCTATCTTTGATTCTCGTTGCTTCACCTGAGGTCACCTTTATTAAGTTTTTATCAGTTCCACTTTATTTTACCATCCCCGCTTTTAATCTCATTTTTAATCCTATTTTTAAGAGCTATTTTGATTTCTTAAAAAGAATCTGTATTTTATAAGTTTATGAATTTACATTTACAAATAAATTTTTATATATTTATAATTTTTTACCATGTTTTCTTTCACGTATTTTTTACATAGATATTTTTTGTGAGATAAAAAAGTTTTCCAAAAAGCATTTTATTTATCACTTTTACAATCATCTATGTCACCTTTTAAGAATCATCAGCTAATTCCATTTATTTCCTATCTTTCCTGCACAGTTCATTAATTACCCATTGACTTAATGTAACACATCATACTTTCATGTTTTCTAATATGCATCGTTCTATCAGTATCACATTAGAATATGGTTTAGTTATTCATTGAGCGTGCACCAGTGTAAAGGAGCGTATGCGAAGGTGTGTGCACACACATGCACGTGGCTGTAGAACAGAATCAAAATGTGAATATGAAGAATAAGGAGATATTTTTATTATTTTGCAAATTTGTATTTTATCAGTTTTTATAGTTTTATATTTCTATGAATTTATGATTTTAATCACGTTTTAAATCTGTTTTTCAATGGACAAAGAAAGATTTTTTTTTAAGGACCATATGTTTTTAGCAACAAAGTAAAAAAACTTTATTTACCAAACAATCAAACAGAAAATAGAAAGATAGGAGGATTCCTTCCTCGCTGTGTCAAATTAGGACCCAGGATTATTTTCAAGCATTTTGCAATTTTTACTTTTTTTTTTTAGAGAAGAAGCTATTTTGACTGGTTGTACTTATTCCAGCACTCACTGCCATCCGAAGATTAGAAATGGAAAACGAGGAGAAATGGTTTGCAAAATTTTCACTTTACCATATATGAAAAAATTAAAACTCTGCAAGACACATTCTAAACTCATTTTTTACCTTCTTGTTCTTATCATTCTTTAGGTATGATACTTGATATCTTATATGTAGATATTTGTCTATCTATCTATCTATCTATCTATCTATCTATCTATCTATCTACCTATCTATCTATCTATCTATCTATCTATCTATCTGTCTATCTGTCTATCTATCTATCTATCTATCTATCTATCTATCTATCTATCTAGCTGTCTGTCTGTCTGTGTATTTGTATCCATGTCTGCAGTATTGTTTGTGATGTAAAGACTGATGTGATGTTCTGTAACTAATCAGTTCAACAAACAGAGATTGACAAGTGCAAGATTGAAAGAAGCCCTGGGTGTTGCAATGATCTTTAAACTTTTGCAAGTGATGCTCTAGTATGGTCACAACCCAATGACCGAAAGCAATGAAAGAATAATATATTTGTTCTGACAGGACTAGGATCCAAAGTATTGCAATTCTGAGCATCATCTTTTTTTCCAGAGGAATTGAAGACTGCATCATCCAATAAATCTTTCCCTGATTTTCTTAAGATAATGAGATAGGATTTTGAGGATGAAGGGTTGATTGCTATTTCTAGCTGTTCAAATAATTGCATATAGATTCCCTCATCAGATTAATTATATGTTGTTTATATAGCAATGTTTTTCCACCAAGCAATAACAATGCCCTGGATTTATGATATCAGCCATAGTATCACCATCTTTGCTCTAAACTTGAAATTCAGCACTAGTACCTCAATCTGACTAAAAGGATATTGTTGGAATTGGTAATCTGACAGGATTCCTGTTACTGCTCTCACAGCAACATCCCAATCACCAGTGTTGTGATGAACCACACTGACTGCAGTTTCAATAATAATGCTCCGCTGTGACCATAACTGCTGTCATTTGTCACGAGCGCTGACAACTTGATTGCTACTAATTTATTGTTGTACTAATCACAGATTCAACATTGGTATCGTCAGTGAAACTCTGACTATACATTTTAATGTTAGTCTCATTGAAATACTAACAACTAAATCAGAATTGAATCATGTTTGGATTGACTATTTTTTCAGTGCCATCTTGTTGCATGTTAATTCAGTCTTCCTTACAAGCTCCATGTATTCTCTTCTTACACATTGATGATGGCAGGATTTTGTTGTATAAATGCCTCCTTGACCATAATTGTTGCTTATATTTCATTTCTATTCCTATCAAAGATCAGTAGCAATCATAATTTCACTACAACACTGACCCTAGTTTTGGGGTGGGGCTCACAGAGACTAAGTTTAATAAAAAGAAGGAAATAATGCCAGCTGAATAGTGACAATAATTCTCAATGTTAGACCAGACTCTATAGATGAAGACTAATGAGTTTTTCCCTCATCACTCCATCACTATATAACTGAATCACGGCACTGCTTCATCTCATAATCACCTTCTCACTGTACCGTTCTGTAGTAGCACTGTGTGCTCTCCCTAACAGATAATATATGGCATCAAGAGACTTTCTCAGATATCTCACTTGCAAAAGAAAAAATATTCAACTTAATCAAAACCAAAGCAATCACCAAAGTGAAATTATTTTCATATTTCAATCTTTGTTAAGTTAATTAAAATGCAGACCATCTTGTCAATGATTAAGTTAATTAAAACACAGATCAACTTGCCACTGATTAAGTGACAGAAGATGAAAGAAATAAAGCATTTAATTAATCCCGTTGTTTTGGTGTATAATTGTTGACAGAAAATTTTGTCTCCAAGAAACCTTATTATCTCTCATGAAAATGGTATTAGAGAACAAGGGTGCTCATTGGTTAAAGAGGTGTCTTTTATGAAGAATGTGCTGCAAGAGAGAAGCTGTATTGTTAATGATCAAATTGATTGAATGATGATGATAGTTTGTTTCGTATCATTGTAATGATGCTTAATTATTTATGATATGGCTTACATCAACTTACAGAAAAATACTTTCGCGAATTATGGTTCATCATAAGACATACGGGAAGCTGAAGAATAATGTTGAGTCATTTGCAATTTTGTAAGCTTTCTCATGGGTTTGGTGAAGATAAGAAGAACACACTCCTGGATCTGTTTTGGAAATGAAATCTTCAGTAGTTCTTCATTAGATGAATGGAGCATGTGACTTTATAAACTAATGCATGAAGGAAGAAGACACAGAGAAGAAAATGGGATATCTAGAAAGAGAGAGAGAGAAAGAAAGAGAGAGAGAAAGAAAGAGAGAGAAGCACAGGAAGAGAGAGGTAGGCAATGTGTTTTGGATATGGGACAGAAAATGGCATAGAATCATTATCTTTCATTTAAAATCATTTGTAATAATAGAAAATAGTATGAGAGATAAGTCAAAAGATAAGAAGAAAATAGTATGAGAGATAAGTCAAAAGATAAGAAGAAAATAGTATGAGAGATAAGTCAAAAGATAAGAAGAAAATAGTATGAGAGATAAGTCAAAAGATAAGAAGAAAATAGTATGAGAGATAAGTCAAAAGATAAGAAGAAAATAGTATGAGAGATAAGTCAAAAGATAAGAAGAAAATAGTATGAGAGATAAGTCAAAAGATAAGAAGAAAATAGTATGAGAGATAAGTCAAAAGATAAGAAGAAAATAGTATGAGAGATAAGTCAAAAGATAAGAAGAAAATAGTATGAGAGATAAGTCAAAAGATAAGAAGAAAATAGTATGAGAGATAAGTCAAAAGATAAGAAGAAAATAGTATGAGAGATAAGTCAAAAGATAAGAAGAAAATAGTATGAGAGATAAGTCAAAAGATAAGAAGAAAATAGTATGAGAGATAAGTCAAAAGATAAGAAGAAAATAGTATGAGAGATAAGTCAAAAGATAAGAAGAAAATAGTATGAGAGATAAGTCAAAAGATAAGAAGAAAATAGTATGAGAGATAAGTCAAAAGATAAGAAGAAAATAGTATGAGAGATAAGTCAAAAGATAAGAAGAAAATAGTATGAGAGATAAGTCAAAAGATAAGAAGAAAATAGTATGAGAGATAAGTCAAAAGATAAGAAGAAAATAGTATGAGAGATAAGTCAAAAGATAAGAAGAAAATAGTATGAGAGATAAGTCAAAAGATAAGAAGAAAATAGTATGAGAGATAAGTCAAAAGATAAGAAGAAAATAGTATGAGAGATAAGTCAAAAGATAAGAAGAAAATAGTATGAGAGATGACTCAAAAGATAAGAAGAAAATAGTATGAGAGATAAGTCAAAAGATAAGAAGAAAATAGTATGAGAGATAAGTCAAAAGATAAGAAGAAAATAGTATGAGAGATAAGTCAAAAGATAAGAAGAAAATAGTATGAGAGATAAGTCAAAAGATAAGAAGAAAATAGTATGAGAGATAAGTCAAAAGATAAGAAGAAAATAGTATGAGAGATAAGTCAAAAGATAAGAAGAAAATAGTATGAGAGATAAGTCAAAAGATAAGAAGAAAATAGTATGAGAGATAAGTCAAAAGATAAGAAGAAAATAGTATGAGAGATAAGTCAAAAGATAAGAAGAAAATAGTATGAGAGATAAGTCAAAAGATAAGAAGAAAATAGTATGAGAGATAAGTCAAAAGATAAGAAGAAAATAGTATGAGAGATAAGTCAAAAGATAAGAAGAAAATAGTATGAGAGATAAGTCAAAAGATAAGAAGAAAATAGTATGAGAGATAAGTCAAAAGATAAGAAGAAAATAGTATGAGAGATAAGTCAAAAGATAAGAAGAAAATAGTATGAGAGATAAGTCAAAAGATAAGAAGAAAATAGTATGAGAGATAAGTCAAAAGATAAGAAGAAAATAGTATGAGAGATAAGTCAAAAGATAAGAAGAAAATAGTATGAGAGATAAGTCAAAAGATAAGAAGAAAATAGTATGAGAGATAAGTCAAAAGATAAGAAGAAAATAGTATGAGAGATAAGTCAAAAGATAAGAAGAAAATAGTATGAGAGATAAGTCAAAAGATAAGAAGAAAATAGTATGAGAGATAAGTCAAAAGATAAGAAGAAAATAGTATGAGAGATAAGTCAAAAGATAAGAAGAAAATAGTATGAGAGATAAGTCAAAAGATAAGAAGAAAATAGTATGAGAGATAAGTCAAAAGATAAGAAGAAAATAGTATGAGAGATAAGTCAAAAGATAAGAAGAAAATAGTATGAGAGATAAGTCAAAAGATAAGAAGAAAATAGTATGAGAGATAAGTCAAAAGATAAGAAGAAAATAGTATGAGAGATGACTCAAAAGATAAGAAGAAATTAGTATGAGAGATAAGTCAAAAGATAAGAAGAAAATAGTATGAGAGATAAGTCAAAAGATACATTTCTTTTATTAGCCACACAGGGCTCAACGAAGATGGGACAAATACAATGTAGAGCTTTTCTTTTTGGAAGGGGGAAAGGAAGGAAAAAAAAAAAAAAAAAAAAAAAAAAATTGGTGGTGTCGATCAAAAGGGATCGTAGGAAGGGAAAAAGGGGCAGTTCGATCAAAAGGGATCGAAAAAAAAGAAAAGGAAAGGCCGATCAATAGGGATCGTGTATCACACAGTAATGTTCTCGTGTAAAAAGAGGGGAGGACAGTTTAGGTTTAGCCGTGGAAGGAAAAGCCTACGGAAAAGACCACGGTAACCTTGGTCAATATTCTCATTGAAGAAACTATAACAGTAAGTGACTCTCTTTTGCCTTTTTGTTTTATTTATTTTTTCTTGTTCATAGGGTTATGCTCAAGATGGCACCGTCGTTCACACGTGCCATCCTTGCTACATTCACCCATCTTTTTTTGAAGCATTCACTAGACAAGACTTCCCTTTCTACTCTCAACTTCCTCTTCAGGTGATACTTGAAGAAGTTGATGAGAGATTGCCCAGAGAGGAAAGTCTTTGTCTCTAGACCTTTCAGACGCGTCCACCATACACATTCTTTCGCCATAGCCACAAGTACGATGAAAATAGCTCTTCCTTCCCGTTTAAAGGAAGGAGGCGCGACAATATTCACGATAGACTCGGCTGATAGACCGACTCGTCCCACACGCGATAGCAGTTGTTCGACGTAAGCCCACAGCTCGGAAATGGTGGGACACTGTACGAGTGCGTGCAGAACGGTTTCGTCGCTCCGCCGGCATCTCGGACAGGTCGGCCCCGTGTTTCTCGAGCCATGCCTGTAGAGCTTATCCCGAACGGGTAGTGCTTCTCGATAGCACTGCCAGGCCAGGGATCTCTGGAAGTTGTCCATAGGTCCCGGCCCGAAGGTCGTCTTAAACAGGCGGGTCAGGTATTCCTCGTCGACGCCCAGGTTCGCCCCGAGATCGTCGTCGTACCTTCCCTCCACTAATCCACTATAGAATGCGTTAGTTGTGATGCAGTCGCTCAAGGTTGACCCGGGTTGTTGGAGTTGCCGAAGAGCAGCGCGACACTCGCGGTGCCATTCGCCCTTCCTCGGCCTCTTCTTGATCCATGACTGCAGTTCGGTCATGGAGACGAGCTGCGGGAAAGCGCGCCGCACAAACGGTGACCACACCTGTTCACCGCTGTCTACGTAGAGCCGGAGATGTCGCAGTCTCAGCGCGTGTCTGCGCATCATCAACCACGGCATGCCCAGTCCTCCTTTTAACGGGTGTTGGCAGCAAACGGATCGCCTAACCATCGGAACGCTTCCTTTCCACAAGAAGCGGAAGAGGATGCGCTCCAGTTTGGTGATGGTAGGGTCGGGACAAGGAACGACGGTCAGGCGGTAGTAGATGACGGACGCGATGTACGTGTTCGCCACCTCCGCCCGACCTTTCAGGGAAAGCTTCCTCTCGGCCCATTGCCGGGCTAGAGTGGCCACCCTTCTCGTTATCTCGTCCCAGTTCTTCTCCGTTTGGAGGTCTGGACCAAACCAGACCCCGAGCATCTCAACCGGACCGTCAGTCCAACGTCCCACGACGGAGGCGCTACTTGACGGCATGGGGTTGCTTCTCCAGGTGCCGAGCCGCAAGCCCACTGACTTATCCCGGTTGATTTTCGCTCCCGTTACCGCTTCGTAGTCTCTCAGTGTCTCGCCGACAAGCTCGATGTGCTTTTGGCTAGACACTATGACGGTGACGTCGTCCGCGTATGCCGACACGCTCGTCCCGCATCCCAACTCTCGCGGGATGCCCCTCAGCGTCGCCAGCTTCCGCAGTAGTGGCTCGAGAGTCAACACGTACAGAAGCGACGAGAGGGGGCATCCCTGACGGACCGAACGTGCAATGTCGAAGGGTCTTGATAGATGCCCATTGACGCGAACTACCGAACGGATGCCTCTGTACAAGGCAGCCATCCAGCCGCGGAAAATGGGACCGAAGCCGGCTGCTATGAGGACAGCCTCCAAGTATTGATGGTCTACCCTATCGAAAGCTTTCGATTGATCTAAATTGATCAGGGCCCCACCCATGCCAGGTTCCTTAACTACCCTCTCTATGATGTAGCGCATCAGATGGAGGTTGTCATGGATGCTCCTGCCCGGCACCGCGCACGTTTGCGCCTTGCCGATCAGTTTCTCGATGACAAGCGCCAACCGCTTGGCTAACACCTTGGCCAAAATTTTCAAGTCTGCATTGAGCAGAGTGATGGGCCTAAAGTTATCTATGACGTCCCCCTTGTTTGGATCTTTCTTCAGCAGCGTTACGGCTCCTCGACTCACAAAACCGGGAATGCTCCCGTTTTGCTGCCAGTTGCAGTACACCGCCACCAAGACGTCTCCAAACAAGTCTGGCTTACAGTTGTAAAGCTCGTAGGGCAGACCATCCAAACCCGGAGATTTGTCCCTCGAGCATCCCGCCATCGCGTCCCTCACTTCCGCCGCCGTGATGGCACCTTCGCAGCACTCCGCCTCTCTTGCCGAGAGTCGTGGCAGGCTGTGCAGGTAGGCACTGAAGTCCACCCTGCGTTCTCGCTCGCCATTCGTCCCAAACAGTCGAGCAAAGTGCCGCTGAAAGGCCTCACACATTTTGCTTGGCTCGAGCAGTTCGCGCCCCTGTTCGTCCACCAGAGACCGAATGGTGGCTTTGTTGCCCTGTTGCGCCTCCGCCACCCGGGCCTCTCGTGCGGCTCCAACACCTTCGTTTCTTAGAGCACGCATCCTAGCCCTGACAACGCACCCTTCGTGTTTGGCGTTGAAGTGTTGGTCAAGGGCCAACCTCGCCGCCAAAACGTCGGATGCGATGCCACTTCTAATTGCCTCTTCTAGCTTCTTAACTAGTTCACCCTCTACTCTGTTTCTGTCTATGGCTAGTGCTTTGCTATACCTAACCGCTTCTGCTTTTATTGCTCTCTTGAGGGCAAACCACCATTTGTTATTGATGATGGCTCCTGTCAAAGCCCTCTTTACTAACGTGCTAATCCGGTCTCTGAAAACTGGTCTCGACGGGAAAGACGCGTTTAGTTTCCAGTAACCGGAGCCCTGCCTATGTGTCTTATCTAAGTCTAGCGTACACGTCACAAGTTTGTGATCCGTGTAGCTGACTATGTGAAATTGTGGACACCCTATGCTATCTCTATCTACTCTCCTACACAGTATTCTATCTAGATACAGAAAATAGTATGAGAGATAAGTCAAAAGATAAGAAGAAAATAGTATGAGAGATGACTCAAAAGATAAGAAGAAATTAGTATGAGAGATAAGTCAAAAGATAAGAAGAAAATAGTATGAGAGATAAGTCAAAAGATAAGAAGAAAATAGTATGAGAGATGACTCAAAAGATAAGAAGAAAATAGTATGAGAGATAAGTCAAAAGATAAGAAGAAAATAGTATGAGAGATAAGTCAAAAGATAAGAAGAAAATAGTATGAGAGATAAGTCAAAAGATAAGAAGAAAATAGTATGAGAGATAAGTCAAAAGATAAGAAGAAAATAGTATGAGAGATGACTCAAAAGATAAGAAGAAAATAGTATGAGAGATAAGTCAAAAGATAAGAAGAAAATAGTATGAGAGATAAGTCAAAAGATAAGAAGAAAATAGTATGAGAGATAAGTCAAAAGATAAGAAGAAAATAGTATGAGAGATAAGTCAAAAGATAAGAAGAAAATAGTATGAGAGATAAGTCAAAAGATAAGAAGAAAATAGTATGAGAGATAAGTCAAAAGATAAGAAGAAAATAGTATGAGAGATAAGTCAAAAGATAAGAAGAAAATAGTATGAGAGATAAGTCAAAAGATAAGAAGAAAATAGTATGAGAGATAAGTCAAAAGATAAGAAGAAAATAGTATGAGAGATGACTCAAAAGATAAGAAGAAAATAGTATGAGAGATAAGTCAAAAGATAAGAAGAAAATAGTATGAGAGATGACTCAAAAGATAAGAAGAAAATAGTATGAGAGATAAGTCAAAAGATAAGAAGAAAATAGTATGAGAGATAAGTCAAAAGATAAGAAGAAAATAGTATGAGAGATAAGTCAAAAGATAAGAAGAAAATAGTATGAGAGATAAGTCAAAAGATAAGAAGAAAATAGTATGAGAGATAAGTCAAAAGATAAGAAGAAAATAGTATGAGAGATAAGTCAAAAGATAAGAAGAAAATAGTATGAGAGATAAGTCAAAAGATAAGAAGAAAATAGTATGAGAGATAAGTCAAAAGATAAGAAGAAAATAGTATGAGAGATGACTCAAAGTCGTGTATCAATGACAGAAAATGAAATTTCTTCCATTTTAAAAATATTTTTTGCTGTATAATTTACTGAAGCATTAAGTTATATATTTCTCAAGTTCATTATTGAAAAAGCATTGCAATTACTGTAACATAATTAGCATGATATGAAATGTATCACGCCTAATTTTTTCTGTATAAGCTAGACTATATTTACCAGTATAATTAATTGTAATTACCATATCACTGGGTGGTACTTACCAGTACACATCAACAGTTGATGTAAACTGTGTAATGGTGAAACAATATAACCAGTTTCGTCTGTAAAGAGTTGAAAGACAATACTTCTTAACGCAATAACCTAATAGTCATTGTTTGCTATTTCCATCAGTAACTGGAATGATTCGATAAAAGTCAGATCATAATTTCACTTGGTAGGGCAGCTGAAGTTAATTTCCATACAGGTCTTGTGGAATACAATCGAATGGAATTGGTTTTGAAATTCTTTGTTAATTTGTGAGAAAATATCTTCCAGAAAAACAAATATGTTGCAACATTCAAATTAAAAGTTCCTGAAACCACTAAGATAAATAATCATGTAGCAGCAAGGACATTTAAGATTTCAGAGAAACTTCTGAGTGACTGGCAAAAAATATTGAACAAAAAGCAGGAAATACAAAAAAAGAAGCATTGTGACAGAGGCCAGTCTTGCAAATGGCCAGAATTGGTGAAGAAAGTTGCTGATTGATATTTAGAAATGGTCAAGATGCAAAAAAGAATAACTCTTGGATACTTTTAAATCTATGAGGAAAACGAATCAAAGAAAGTTGGAATTTTAGATTTAAAGATAAGCAGCACTAAACTGTATTCAAGATTGATGAGATGGTATGGTTTAGCACTTTTTCAGAGAATGAATTTTGGACAAAATTAGTGAGAAGATGGCTGTAAGTATTGGAAACGTGGGCAAAACACTTTAATCTTGACAGGCCAAAGAAATGAACAATGAACTAAATAGGAAAGAAGACACTACCTGTAAAAGGTACATGTCTTGATAAAAGCAGATTATCTTTTTGTATAATGCTCTTATTAGATGTTAATACAGTATTTAATGACAAAATAAAGATGGAATGGAGTAATTGTATATATGATGGAGGCAGTGTGTTGGCTCCACACACACACACACACACACACACACACACACACACACACACACACACATATATATGTATCTATAGATCATCATATATATATATATATACATACATATATGTATGCACACACACACACACACACACACACGTTTGTGTGTGTGTGTACACAGGCATGGCTGTGTAGCACGAAGCTCACTTCCCAACTATATGTTTCTGGGTTCAACCTCACTGCCTGCCTCAGTTGCTATGACATTGAGGTAGATCCAGCCACCCCCGTTAATGTCGACAAAACCCAGATTTAAAACAGTCGATGATGATGATGATGATGATGATGAATAAATGTAAGGAGAAAGAGCAAGTTAGGCAAGTTGGTATACAAAGAATATTAAATACATTTGATACAAAAAATGTACATATGCTTACATATAAAAAGGTCCGACTTACACAGAATAGAAATGATATCAGGAATTAAAGGGGTTGAAGAAAAGTTTTATGAGTCCAACAGCTGTTTCTGGGGGATTAGGATCATTAAGCTACATTCTATCAACACCTCAAATGTAAAATTCTTCCCTGAAGATGGAGGCTGATATTATCCAATGATGGAATCAAGTTAAAATCATTATTTTGGACCACCAAGTCCCCAGAAACAATTGTTGGACTCGTAAAACTCTTATTCAACTCCCTTTAATTCCTGATATCATTTCTATTCTGTGTAAATTGGACATCTTTTCATAAGTAAACATGTGTACATTCTTGGTATTAAATGTATTTTTTGTACATCGATTTGCCTAACTTGCTCATACTTACATTTACTCCTCTACTTGCTCAAGTGCACTTGAGCACTACAAAGTGCATTCTATACAGTGAATACCTGTCTCTAATCTACTAACTATATATGTGTGTGTGTATGTGTATGTCTCCCATTACTGCTTGACAACCAGTGTTGGTGTGTTTACATTCCTGCAATTTATTGGTTTGTCAAAGGAGACCAACAGAATAAGTACAAGGTCATCTGACCCAAAATTCTTTGAGGTGGTGCACCAGCATGACCACAATCTTATGGCTGAAACGAGTAAAAAAGAAAAGATAAAAGGTGCATATATATATATACATACATACACACACACACACACACATATATATATACACACATGTATGTATGTATATATATATATATATATATATATATATATATACACACACACACAACATTGGGCTGTAAATGGATTGTTACTTCAAGGCGAAACAACAAAACTGAACATATGGCATAAAACATAGATATTTGTGGCTTGATGATAATGAAGAAGCACCGGATGATGTGTAAATTATAATTAAGTTCAGTGACGAGGAAGAAGACCTGCACAATGATCTCATTCACCCCTATTATTATGAAAGTTTATTCAGAACTGGAGATGATGAATACTGTGACTTTGCTGGATTTTCAAGGATCTTCAATTAAAAATATTCAATATTTACGATGTAATTGTAATTTAAATCAATATTAAATTTTTATTTCTGTTTTGCAGGCATAAGTAAAACTTAGATTCATTCCCTGTATTTGTCACTTTTGATCTTTAATTAACATCTTTAACTGAATTGAATTACCTGATATTTGAAATACAAATTCAACCTTAATATGTTCATGTGTGTGTGTGTGTGTGTGTGTGTGTGTATGAGTTAAGAAAGTTACTCATTCCAGCAGGAGCATGTGTAAATTTTCATAAGGGCTACAGGAATACACTTACTTAGGGAGGTAAGAGACGACTGCACTGGTATGGTCATGTGCTGTGTATGGATGAGGAGAGGTGTGTGAAAAAGTGTCACACCCTAACAGTGGAAGGAACCTATAGAAGAGGGAGACCCAGGAAGACCTGGGATGTTGTGGTGAAGCATGACCTTTGAATGTTGAGCCTCACAGAGGCAATGACAAGACTGAGACCTCTGGAGATATGCTATGATTGAGAAGACCCAACAACTGAAGTGAGATCACAGTCGTAGCCTATACCAGTGTCGCATAACCAGTCCATTTTAAAAGTACCTTTGAATCATGAGTCAAGTAAAATCAAAATCAAAAATCAAAATCAAAATTAAAAGTAAATCAAGATCGAAATCAAAATGGAAATTGTAGTTGTGACCGATGCCAGTGTGGCCTGACTGGCACCTGTGCTGGTGGTGTGTAATAAACATCTGAATGTGGTCGATGCCAGTCCCTCCTCGACTGGCTCCTGTACTGTTAGCACAGAAAAAGTACCATCCGAATGTGGCCGATGCCAGTGCCGCCTGACTGGCTCCCGTGCTGGTGGCACATAGAAAGCACCCACTACACTCTTGTAGTGGTTGGCGTTAGGAAGGGCACCCAGCTGTAGAAACCTTGCCAGGTCAGATTGGAGCCTGGTGCAGCCAACTGGCTTTCCAGACCCCAGTCAAACCGTCCAACTCATGCCAGCATGGAAAACGAATGTTAAACGATGAGGATGATGACGATGATGATGATGATGATGAAGATGATGATGATGATGGTGATGATATATACATAAACAAACTAGTTAGTTAGAAAATCTCTATAAGAGATGAAAGTAGTACCTATACTGATAATCAGCTGGAGGACGTTTCTTCTTAGGGTTAAAAATGGTAGTAACATTAGCTTGTACAGAACAGCCATGTTGAAGTGGTGACAAACATTACTTCACATCATCATCATCATCACACACACACACACACACACACACACACACACACACACATGCATGTATGTAAAGTCATAGCACCAAGTTTATGACATGTTTGAATTGTTGTGCTCAGTCACTGAAAAAAACATCTGACTTTTGAGGAATTTAGATTCTGCTGCCAAGTTCATGTATTTCTACCTATATATGGCTCCTAGCACGTATTTAAACTCAGCACTTTATATTCCGTGTGTAGAGTGTTTCAATACATTTTCCTACCATTTTTCTTTGACAGGAATAAAGTAGTTTACTGCTTGATTCCATTGTCTGTCTCAAACTAATTTATATATTAACAAATTGTATAGATTGTATGGTTAAACAAGTTACTCTGCTGATAAAACAAACGGTCCCTCATACATTTAAATGTCCTGCAAAGTAATCTGAGGTAACTAATTCTATACTTTCTTTAAGTGGCATATTTTAGGTAAACAGTTCCCAGGCATAAAGCCATAGCCTTGACTACCTGTTGAGTTGTTGTGCACTCTCCATGTTTAAATATCTTGTTTTAAAGAATTGAAAATTATACTTCCTAATTCATGTGTGTGTATATACAATACACACATACACGCACACACACACACGCACACACACACACACACGCACGCGCGCACACAGACATAGCACTGCCAACCAAAATGTGTCTGTATCATTAAATAATGTTTGATAAAAAAAAAGTCCTATGAATCAATCAATGAAAGAAAACCAATTATTGATTACTGATCTCTTCTTTTACAGTTTATTATCACCAATTATAGTCTTGAAGAAAAAATGATCACATCTATAACTTTGGTCACTCAACTTTTATGACAAGAATTAAGAGATTCCTTAGAATATTTCTTTACCACAGACTTTAACGAACATTATCTATATATATATATTTTCTTTTTTCTATTAAGAATTCTAAAGCTTTTGGTAATATGATGTATTTGTAAAGCCATACGGGGAAACTTGAAAAGTTACAATGCACAGTGGTTATTTATTGGGCCTCTTATCTACTACTTTGATGATAACTTCTGTTGATGATTGGATATCATGGAAATATATGTCATTACGGTCCATAGATTTTATTGCTAGTTCTAATTTTTGTCAGTTGGGCAACATCTTCTTGCTAACTGGTTAGTTTAACTTGCATCATTCTCCGAGTGCATATCTCTCGGCTGTCTCATCCATTGGCAAGAGAATGCACTCGTTTAAGCTAAACACCATAGTTTAACCATATTAAATACAGTTATCTCTGTGTATGCATGGGTGAGTGTGTGTGAATGCATCATCATCATCATCATAACCATCGCCATCGCCATCGTAATTTAATGCCTGTTTTCCATACTAGCATGCATTGGACAGTTTAACAGGAGCCAGCAAGCCAAAGAGCTGCACCTGGCTCCAGTTGTCTGTTTTGGAATAATTCTTTTTTCTGCTGGACTCCCTTCCTAATATGCCAACCCCTTTACAGATTGTACTAGGTGCTTCTTATGTGGCGCTTGCAAGGATGTGGCACACAACCATTTTCTGTGCTGCTATTGATTGGATGGTTTGATAGGATGGTTTGGCTGTATTGTACTCCATGTCAGTTTTGGCTGGTTTCTATGGCTGGATGTCCTTTCTAATGCCAACCACTTTACAGTGTGTCTGGGGTGCTTCTGTTTTGTGCCAGCAGCACCACTGAGGTGGTTAAGCAACTTGCAAGCCAGGAAAGAATAAATAAAAACAAAAAAGAAAAAAGAAAAAAGGAGGAAAGTCCCTCTTGACTAAGTGGTGGAGGGGGGAGTATTTGAGTAGGAAAGGGAGGTGGTTTTACACCAGAGATAAGCAGAGATATAAGGGTGGTTGGGAGTATCTGGGAAAAAAGTTAAGCTGGTAGTGTTGGAGGGTGCCACAGATATTCTCAAAGAGTCAGAGATGATGAGGGCAGTGGAACAGGTGTAGGGAAGGCAGTCATTTGAGTGTGAGCGAAAAGTAAGAGATGGTTAGAGATGGAGTGAGAAGTGAATGAAGTGGAAGATGAAGAGGAGTGGAGGTGTAGCTTGATTGGAAATAGCAGTATGATGGGTGGGTAAGGTGAAAGAGATAGGGGTAGTTCAGGGATGATTGTTCAGTAGAGACTGATGAGTAAGATGTAGGAGCAGTGAGGAGGGTGAGGTAGAGGTACATAAGGAGCAGCTGTAGTGAGTGGATGTGGTGGCAAACATGGGCAGGAACTGGCAAGGCTAGGAAATATGTGAGGTGTTAAGATGAAGACATGAGGCAGAGGAGAAGGAAGAGGGTTGGATAGCTGAAGGAACGACAAGGATAGAAGTGGAAGAAAGGCAGTAAGTGGTAGCATAAAGAGTTAGGAAGTGTTATATGTGCCATCCATGAAGGATTGGAGATGAGATGTGGGGAATGCTTGAAGGGGAAGTATGAGGGACAGAGGCCAGCATGTACAAGCAGAGCGAAGAAGATGTTTTTAAGTCCCCCGATTTACTGAGATGGTCTTCTGAAGCCCAGCAAGTTGCACCTCACCTCAGTCCTTTGTCATCTTCTCTGATGATGCTCAACATCTTGAAATCAACCTTCACTTCTTTGCCCTATGTCTTTCTGGATCTCCCTCTTTCACAAGTTTATTTTAATTTAAGGGATTAGGACCTCTTATTGCAGCTTTACTCATCCATGCACATCATGAGACCAAACCATCACTGTCTCCCCTCTTACACACTGCATCTGATTTCTCTTGTACCTAAATCTTTTCTCTCTACATTCACAGACATTGCATATCCAATGGAACAAACTAGCTTCATTCCTCTCTAGTCCTTGCATGCCCTCTCCATTCAGGGCCCATGTTTCACTATCATGTAGCATTGCTGTTCATACCAAAGCATCATATAATTTTACTTTCACTCAGAGAGAGAGAGAGAAAGAGAGAGAGAGAGAGAGAGATAGAGAGATAGATAGAGAGAGAGAGAGAGAGAGAGACCTTTCCTTGTTAACAGAAGTAGCAACTCTCTAAACTTTCTCCATCTTATTCGTATTCTTTTAACTATACTTTCAGAACATCCTCCACCATTGCTAATTAGGTCACCTGAGCAACAGAAATTATCTACTGCCTCTGGGGATCCTCCAGAGTATTTAAGAAAATCTATTTGTCATGTGTCTTTAGCGCTCATTACTCTTGACCATCCTCTAAATAGAAACACTATTTCTTTGTTAACCATCCTGCAATTTCATTGCATCTCATGTGTTCATAGCTTGCACTGGACACTGCATGAAATAACTGCCTCCACCTGTTCTACATATCAAGCCAGGGAGATACATCTATTTCCAGATAAGATTGGCCTGACTTTATCAGTAAGGGAGGGGATTATGTTGTTATTGATTTTTAACCCCAGGAAGCCACGATCAAGTAGACTTCTGAACACAAACATTCTAAGTTATTTAAAACCACCATTATGAAAATGACTCTTGCGCTTTCAAGATGGTCGGCTATATGGGATCAAAGAACCAGAGATTAAGCTCTTTGTTAAATTAGAATATTTTGGAGTAACTTGTTTAGATGAACTGTTTGTAGCAGAAGAAGTAGGGGTTATGCAAAAAGTATAAGGGCCACAAAGAAAGTAAAATAAGAGAAATTGAGATATGAAATTGGGGCATAGACTAATTTAATCATGAAGTTACTGTCCATTGTACGGTGCTTAATAAGGTGAGATAAAATTATTAAGAAATGGAATAAAAAGAGCTTCTCTCATGGATTGAAGTGGTTAGATAATGAGTTAGTAATAGCAGTGTGTGTGTGTGTGTGTGTGTGTGTGCGTGTGGTGCTGAAAGATGGGATATTGAGTTCTTAATGAATTACTGATTCAAGTGTGGTTGAAATGACAGGAGCTGATTAATGAGAAAGTGATATTTGTTGGAATTAGAACTAGTAGTGGTGGTGGTGGTGGTGCTGAGCCAACAGGTGGTCTGTGTGGGGAAGAGGGTGACCGACAGAAAGATGGTGAATAAGTTTTGGAATAAAGTAGAGGATGAGGAGACAAGCCAGACAAAATGTGGAGACGAGTTTACAGATAAAATTGAAAAAATGAGTTGATATAATAACAGAATGTCTAATTTTGTGAAATGTCTGTTCCCAGATGGTAAATAATCTTATTTATTAATTAGCATAATTGGCAAACTACTCATGTCTATAATGATTACACAAGAAAAAAAAAACAAAACAATGAAAATAAAAACAAAATAGAGCAAAAAAAAAAAGAAAGAAAAAGGAAAAGACTTGAGTTACATTTTGATATGAAATAGAAAGAAGACATTATTACAATAATGAATTTAGAGTTTGTTGCTTATAAAACTTATTGTTGTAATATTGTTTTTGTTATGTATTAGATATAATATAAAACAAATAACAAACTCTGTTATTTTTTTATTACTGCTGCAGAAGTTGTTGCTGTTGATCATAGCAACGGTGGTTGTGATGTTGCTGCTGTTACTGGTGATGATGATGATGATGATGGCACTCTGTCGGCAAAAGGGATGAGCATTCTAGCAGACCTGACCAATGAAATTAACGTATGAGTGGCTGAGCACCCCACAGACACCCGTACCCTTAACGTAGTTTATGGGGAGATTCAGTGTGACACCGAAACAGCAAGGCTGGCCCTTTGAATTACAGGCACAACTCAATTTTGCCTGGACTGGAGCAATGTGAAATAGAGTGTCTGGCACAAGGACACAAAACACTGCCAGGGATTGAACCTATGACCTAACAATCATGAGCTGAATACTCTAAACACCAAGCCATGTGCCTTCACAGTGATGATGATGATGATGATGACTGACTGAAATGGTAATGGCGGTACTAGGGATGTGATTACGGAGATCTTTCTACTGCTGCTGCTGCTGCTGCAGTTACTAATGATGATGAAGGGGGTGGTGGTGGTGGTGGTGGTGGTGGTGGTGACGACTGTGGGAATTAACTGTAGGCTACTTGGAGAGTTGCACCAGGCTCCATTTGACTGTTATGGCTTGGTTTCTATACATATATATATGTATGTGTATGTATATACATACATACATATATATATATACACACACACATATATTTATGTTTGTATGTATGTATGTATGTATGTATGTATATATATATATATATATATATATATATATATATATACATATATATATATATGTATGTATGTATGTATGTATGTATGTATGTATATACACATATATATTTATCGTGATTGTGATCATGTGATCAACAAGACTATCAGATGCTGTTATACATCGTTGCCCACAATGTGCTCTGCATCATTTGAGCTTTCAAGCGATGCCTCCCCATCGGTTAGGTGAGCAGACCAAAGTTATCCATGACTGGGAGCCTGGCCTGTCACAGGCATTGACGGGTGAGTGGACTGGGGCAATGTGAAATGAAGGGTTTTGCTCAAGAAAGCAATTTGTTGCTTGGTCTGGAAATCGAACCCATGATCTAGTAGTCATGAGTGCAATACTCAAACCACTGGGCCACACACCTTCACACACAGAAACGTGTGTGTGTGTGTGTGTGTGTGTGTGTGTGTGTGTGTGTGTATCTAAAGGAGTGTGTGTATAAGTGTTTGTCTTTTCCTTGTCCTAATCTTTGTCTGCTGATTAAAAACAAAGTCCTTACTCCTCAGAGCCTTGTCGTTTGCTGACCGTCTCCTGCAACACAACAGGGAAGAAGAAAAAAAGAACCAAAACACAGCACCCATCGTACTGTTTGGTAGTTGAAAAGGTTGGGGAACGTTACTATATTAGAAAGAGTTGAGACTTGGTGACAGGAGATATATGTGTGTATATATATGTGTGTATATATATGTGTGTTTGTGGATATGTGCAGATATCATAAATGAAATCTCACACATACACCCACATCCATTCATGAACAAGTACACACACACATTGAAATACAAATATCACCAATTTCAGTGTTTCCTAATTGATACTTTAATATTGTTGTTTTATTGAAGGAAATGCAAGTGGTATTAGCTGTGGGAAGTTTTGTGAAAATGTATCCCAGGGAGCGGAAGTGGAGGTGGGGAAAGGGAAGAAAAGAGAGAGAGAGAGAAAGGGAAGGAGAGAAAGAAAGTGACACACAGCATATAATCAACAGAATTGTTGTATTTGTGTTGTTGGTGCCAAGTAAATTGATGGAGTAAATCTAACTCTGCAAAATAAAGTGGTTTTTGTGAAGTTTCTCTGTTGAAGTATTGTTTTAAGTGGTTTGCTATTAAGTTGGTAAAAATAAAGTGGTGACGGTGGTGGGGACGGTGGCAGCAGTGGCGGTGGTGGTGGATTGGGTGGCTTGGTTGGTGGTGGCGACGGTGGTTGAGCTTCAAATGCAATGCCTTCTGGTATTTGTTTCAGTCCTGAGATTTTGGATGGTAGATGTAACCACTTACGACCACCTGGCCTGTGCATATTAAGCTTCACTCTTTTTCAAGCATTCAGTGCAAGTTCTCTTCCTCGTTGGAATCTCTGAATGAAATAAATAAAGTAATGGATGATGTCCTTGACTTTTTCATTAAACAATGAAAAACAGGCTTCCATTATCCAACATCTTTTGTACAATGAAGGTAGTGTGTGATTCGACAGTAAGTTGGCAGCTATTTCTGACAAGTTGAATGGCTACATAGAGGTCCTTTGGTGGCTTGTTATTAATCTTGATACACTCAAAGCCTGACTGAAAACTTTGAGATCGATCCCGACACCTGAAAAATGCAACCACGAGACGCTCCTGCCTGGCAACAAAGGTGCCACCTCCTCTGAACAGAACAGGATTTCAGGGGCACAAACAAAAGAGAAACTATACAAGTTCAGGGGCAACTTATTGGCTTCAGTTCCAGAGTGTTCCGAGCATCAGTCTGATTGGCCGCAGCCAGACACACCGTGCTCTGTTTCTTCCTTGAGATGTCCTTGGTCATCATTGACAATGATGAGCCAAAAAATAACGATAATAATAAGAATAATACTTTCTTTATTATCCACCAGGGCTGAACACAAAACATAAAGGATGATACACAGATGAGGGACAGGGTTAAACATGTAAAGAGCAAAACAAAAAAAAAAAAGACACAACAATTAACAAGGTTATTAAAACAACAATTTACTTCCCTAATAAAAAAAAAAGACACAACAATTAACAAGGTTATTAAAACAACAATTTACTTCCCTAATAAAAAAAAAACACAACAATTAACAAGGTTATTAAAACAACAATTTACTTCCCTAATAAAAAAAAAAGACAACAATTAACAAGGTTATTAAAACAACAATTTACTTCCCTAATAAAAAAAAAACACAACAATTAACAAGGTTATTAAAACAACAATTTACTTCCCTAATAAAAAAAAAAGACACAACAATTAACAAGGTTATTAAAACAACAATTTACTTCCCTAATAAAAAAAAAACACAACAATTAACAAGGTTATCAAAACAACAATTTACTTCCCTAATAAAAAAAAAGACACAACAATTAACAAGGAGATTAAAACAACAATTTACTTCCCTAATAAAAAAAATGACACAACAATTAACAAGGTTATTAAAACAACAATTTACTTCCCTAATAGTGACCAAAGAAATCTCATATACTTTGGACCTCTAACACCAAAGGCAACTCAAGTAGACACCCCTCTCCTCCTCATTCCATCTGGCCTACAAGCGCACACTTAGAGTAGGCCCATTCATACAGGCCATTCTTGTCACATTTACCCACCTTTCAATAAACTTACTGGGTAACATCACCTCCCTCCCCAGCTTCATTTTCTCTCAATAGCAATGTTCCACCTTCAAATGAGAGCATGTATCCCTGCCCCATAAAATTCTGTTGACTGTTCTTTGAGCCACTTCTTCACTACAGTTTTCACTTCCTCGTCACTGGAATAATGTTTACTTCTCAAACCCTCTTTCGTGGTGTCAAAGTTATGATAGTCCAGTGACAAGGAAGTAAAAACTATGTGTGCATGTGTATGCTTCTAATCAAGTGCCTTTAAATGTTTTACCTAACTTGTGTAATTTGATAATCCTCCTGATGATGTCTTCAGCTAACTGGATCCTAATCCACCAACGGAAGGTATGTCAGAAGAAAGTAATTCAACAACGTGGGTTGATGAACCGTAACACGTGTGGCCAGAACCTCCTGGAAAATAACCATAGCGAGGGACATTCCACAGTTGAATTAGAACAGTCACAAACAGTGAAAGAAGACATGCACCCAACACCAGAGCTGAAGACACCTCTGAAAGGAGGGCCCCCACCACGTCAAAACGGTAGAGGAGTAGGGGCTGAAACCGGACGTGGTTCCTCCTGATGATGTCTTGAGCTAACTGGATCCTATAAAGGAGCTGTTGTGGTAGCAGGCCACGAAACATGGTTGAAATTCCCCAACAAATCTTATTCCTGCTTAACCTCTTCCTCCTTATGCTTCCCTCTACCTTTACAATGATTTGAACCCAATTGCTTCTGCCTCTCACAGCTTTGCTCCACTTAAAGAAATGTTAATTACGAAACAGACTAATCAGCTTCTAAATGATGGTGTTATGGGCCCCCTGTCTCTCCATAATGGTTACAGGTTGTAATAGCAGAAAACAGTGGCAAACAGCAACTTGTTATCAACTACTCACAAATGATAATTCTCTACTGCTTTCCAACTGAATTTCCATCTCCTGATATGAAATATCTTGCATGTTTTATTTCTTATAATTCATTCTGCAGTGAAGTGGATCTGATACATCCCTGGCAAAGATAACGCTCTTACTGATTCACTTTGCAGATGCACCTCCAGAAAATACTCTCCTGGAAGCAGAGATTTACAGATGTTTTTCGTATTATTCTGAGATTCAATACTTGAGGAAGAGGAAAAACTTGATGACTACAACATTTAGACATTATACTGTGAAAGATTCCAAACAAATCTTCTCACAACAAGAGGCACAAGTAAGATGTGGGCTATCACATGATCTCACTCACCAAGTACAGAACACATGGAGTAGCAGCATTCATAGCCCTAATGCCAAGATGATCACAGCCTACCACATGGAATTAACAAAAGAACAAATGGACGCACACACACACACACACACACACACACATTATAGCAGTCTTCTGCTGGATACATTCCTCTTCAGGCCTTTTCTTGCTCATTACCATTCTTGTCCAAACGTGTCTTGTACTTTTCCTCATCTCTTTCCGGTATACTTCAATAACAAATCTCAATTTCTTTTTCTGTCTACCCCTCCTTCCCAATCCATCTTGAGATGTCCCTTCTGAGATTTTTTTCCCCCTCTATTCCAGATAAATAATCTGCCTTTCTCTGCTGTGTTTTTGCTATTTCCTCAAATCTATCTTTATCCTCTGTCTCTCTTAACTCTTCACACAATTCTCTCTTTCAATTCAACCCTCCAGCTTCCTCCTTTCCATAGCATATTGCATTATTTTTGCTTCCTCTTTCGTCCATCAGCTTGCCTTCTGTGTTCAGTTTTCGTATACCTCTGGTTGGCAGCAAACATTCTTTGCTAGAAAACTTTCCTTCTTATCGATAGACGTAATTTTTTGCTGCAAAAGAGAAACAGAAAGCAACAGAAAGCACTCTTCTTTGCATCCTGGCAAAAGCCTTTAAGCATATATCTTGAGGTGTGTAGTGGGGGTTTGCTGGGAGCTGGGTCGTTTGGTCTGGCTGTGTGCCACTTCCAAATAAGGCCAATCACAATGTTTAGATTTTACTTACATGTTTATTTACAGATTGATGTTACAATTTTTATTTGGCAAAATACTGCTATGCTGAACACCAGCAGCCAACATGTGAGATTAACAAGAGGAGAAAATGCTATGTCTTGATGCTTGGTGAGAGATGGTCTTCTTAGATGAGGCTGAGGTGGCATAGCCTCTTGTGGAGGCTTTCTTGGATAATCAAGGAAGCCTCTAACCTGTTCACCTTGATTTATAACCATGATATGGTATGAAACTGCATGGAATTTTCCTTTACACTTTATACCACACTAATGAGCCAGAACAACAACTGACTGAAATATGGGCCAATATCACCTGATAAGAATACTCGTTGCTAAACATGGAAATTGATATGCTGTGGTCTTTTCTAGTTATTAAACTGATAGGGTTTTCAAATGTCGAGGACTGCTATAGATATCATATATGTTTTTCTTCAATATTTTGGCCATCCTGACTACTTCATGGGTTAAGCACTGCATGATGGTATGTCAAATTATGTTTTTCATCATAACACCTTCCTGAACAATTTCCAATTATTAGTGGATTGAACCAGAGTTGCAATCCTGCACCTCTTCTTATACTTGGCTGTGAAACCTTTTCTCCCTCAGACAATCCAGTTTTTGATATCAGATACCATTATGATGGTGGATTATTTAACAATTGCCAGTTTTCCATGTCATCACCTTACCAACATCCAATATATCTCAGAGTTTCTATATAAATGGATGGTAAAGCTATTCTTTGTCTGACACCTATTGAAAAATCTGGAAATCAATCAACAACTTCATCAGTGCATATCATTCCTTCAGCCTCTCAGTGAATATCAAGAAGACCAAAATCTTTGCTTAACTTCTCTAAAGACCAGTCTCCCTGACTTCAACATCCCCATCTCTGATTCACTCTTTACCATGTTGATTGCTTTCCCCCATCTTAAAAGTCTTCTTTCCAACAAATGCAATTCTGAAAATGATTTGGAGAATAGAATTGGATGGGCTCATTCAATATTAGAAAATCTGGCAAAATATGTCTAAGAGAAAAAAAAAATATAATCCCCTCCATCACCCAAATGAAAACTGATGGCTATATTATTATAGTACAGTGAAGCACGGACAATTTCTCATTGGAACATCAAAATACAAGAACATTGAGTGAGCTGCATCAGTAACAATGCTGTTCAAGAGAAAGCCAGCAGTCCAAACATTGGAATGACAACCATGAAACATTGACTCTGATCGTCAGCAAATAGGTTTGACAGAGACAAGGGAGATTACTCGGTCAAATTTCCTTCCTTAGTTAATCAAGAACAGCTAAAGTCAATCCAGGAAAGGAATGGAAATGAGGTGATTAAAAGTGAAGGAAATTGAAGCCAAGAATTATTCCAAGTTGTGTCCCTCTATCACTACTGGGATCAACATTTCTGAAGTGAAAGAAAAAAAGAAAAGTTGAAGAAAGACATGAATTCAAGCCTCAAATAATAACAGCCACAGACTGTATCAAGTCTTTCTTGCTTTTTTTGTTGACGATTTCATCTGAGGATTGGCCATCACAAAAAGACTGGAATTCTCTGGGCACAAGAATCAGCTGATGATGCTGATCTGTGTGTGTGTGTGTGTGTGTGTGTGTGTGTGTGTGTGTGTGTGTGTGTGTGTGTTTCATCACCTCGCTTTGCAACCAGTTGGATCCAGCCTTGATGTGCAGCTCCTTCAACAAGTTTCTCCTGTTATAGTTTTTGGTTGATTAATGCCTCATGAGTGACGTTGGTAGATGGAAAATGTGTAAAGCCCAGTGAATATATATGCATATGCATGTGTGTGTCTGTATGTGTGTGTGCCTCTGTGTTTGTGCCTTTTCCTTTGCTGTAACTTTGCAGTTTGGCAAAAAGAAATCAATAAAATATATACTAAGCTAAAAACTAAGTGCCAGAGTAATTCTGATTGACCCAAACTATCAAGGTGGTGCCCCAGCATTGCCAGAGCCCAATGACTGAAACACATAAAACAATATAGATATAAAAGTATAAAAGAATATATATATATATATATATATATATATATATATATATGTATATATATATGTCTATCCTTTTATTGGTTTAAAACATCTCCTTCACACAAACACACACATACATATACACACACACACATATATACATTCATGTATGGATGTATGTATGCATATAAGTATAAACCTACATATTTAGAAATATAATCACATATTCCAATACTCATTGATTCGTTTATATTCTGAAAGAGACATGATGTAAATATACACTTTAATTTAAAATACATGAAAATATGCACTTATATATATATATATACATGCTTATAAACAGATGCACATACATATACATACATAATGTACAAATATACATGTTACATATATAAATACAAATACACTCATATATATACATATTGTACATAATATCATGTAATATACATATATATACATATACATATATATATATATACACATACATACATACATATATATATACATATATATATATATATATATTTATATGCTTATAGACACTATATAATACAATGTGTGTCTGCATGTGTGTGTGCGTGAGTGTGTATGTATGTGTTTATGTATGTATGTGTGTACGTGTGTGTGTATGCATGTGTGTGTGTGTGTGTATGCATGCGTGTGTGTGTGTATGCATGCGTGTGTGTGTGTGTATGCATATAACTCCCTCACAAGAACTTCCCATTGCCATACATTATGTCAGTAACACATGTTTAAGTAATGCAATTGATCAAATTTTGAAAGTTATGTTTCTATTTCCTGCAGTTTCTTGTAGCAGACATCTCTATGGAATGCTCTAGAAATTCACTTACTCTATTTTTACTGACATCACTAAAACTTGTCGTTTCTCTTAATAACAAAAAAAAGAAAAGAAGAAGATGAATATTATTGCCATGACTTGATATTACATCAAGTGAGTTCACATCGTTTAATGTGAATTTCTGCATTTCCTTTGACTTGTTAAACAGTATTGAATGAGTTAAGAATGGTATAAGTATGGGGTGGGGGTGTAAGGAAGAAGTTTGGAGTAAACTCAGAGTAAAAAGTATTTGCTGAACTCCTTCAGTTTGTGATAGGAATTAACTTTCTTCAGTTTTTCTACTGAAAGACATTGGGAAAGGCATGAATGCCATAAGTTTTATCCATTAGTTAACTTACAATTAAATAAATTGTTAATGGTTACCTTTTATTGTCTGGTATTGTAAAGTGGGAAATATATTTATCAGAGCTCCTGTAGTAGAGGGGAAGGTTTGGTTGTGTGGTTAAGGGGCTCACATTGCAACCACTTGGTTTCAGGTTCAGTCCTACAGCATGGCACCTTGGCTATTATCTCCAACTACAGCTTTAAGCTGACCAATGACTGAGAGTGGATTTCGTAGATAGAAATTCTGTGGAAGCCCACTGTGTGTGTGTGTGTGAGTGAGTACGTGTGCACACTTGTGTGTGACTGTGTGTGTGTGTGTGAATGTGTGCACACTTGTATGTGTGACTCTGTGTGTGACTCTGTGTGTGTGTGTGTGAGTATGTGTGCGCACTTGTGCATGTGACTCTGTGTGTGTGTGCGTGCGTGACTATGTGTGTGCACTTGTGTGTGTGAGAGTGTGTGTGTGAGTGTGTATATGTGTGTGTATATGTATATGCATGAGTGTGTGTATGTTTGTGTGTATGTATGTATAGTTGCCTGTATGTGTATGCATATGTGCTTGTGTATGTCTGCTTTTCACTGCTTCACAACTGCTGTTGGTTTGTTAATGTCCCTCCTCATAAGTTAGGGGTTCCAGCAAAAGAGACCAATTGAATCAGTTCCAGACTTCAAAAAATTAAAAGATCTGGGATTGATTTGTTCATTTGAATCCTTCAATTGAGTGCTCTAGCATGGCCATAGCCAAATGAGAGAAACAAGTAAAAAGATAAAAGATATAAATGTAAATCCATTACAGTTTTGTCTAATTCATATTTGACAACCATGCTGGAGCAATTCTACATTTTGTGCGTTTGGTTTCGGCCATCCCAGTGATTGTCATGCTAGAAACAGTGTTTTATGGTTTTTCTTTTCTTTCCTTTTTTTTTGTATTTTTACTGTATATCTTTTGGAATGAATTGTTTCCTTTATTACTTGTTGGATGAATGAGTTAAAGGAGGCAGTTCCATCATGTCTTTTACATGATTGGTCTTGGAACAAAGGAAAGAAGTCCATCTCGGAGTAACTTTCATTAAAATTATTAGACTTTTTAAAAAAAAACTATTCCATAATTGTATCCCTTTTAAAGGTTAAAATAATTGTAGTCTTGAAGCAAGAACATGAAGAAGGAATGCCAGGATTTTGATCTTATCCCACCATTTGTCTGATTCTTTCCTTTGTGACATGCAACTTGTGTTAATGAGGTCCTTCCTTATTTACATGCAGAAGCCTTATAAACCGTTGATTATTTATAGAATGTAATGTTGTCTTAAACATTGGCTGATTAAGATGAATTACATCATTCCTCACTCAGTATATAACATGGATGTATAACATATTATGTTGTGTGGAATTAGATATTAACCACTTACATCAAGAAACTGATTTCATTTATCACAACACACTATATTCCTGAACAAAAGGTTTTATTAGTTATTTGATCATTTAAGGACATCTAACGAGTTAATCAATGGTTCACAGCATTTTTAGGCAGCAAACAAAAGGTTTTGTGTATTCTGCTATGAAACATTTTTAATAAAGCATTGAAGAGGATTCCAAGAAGTGCTTCCTGAAGTTTGCTTCATACACTGATGGATGAACACAGAAGCACTCATCTTGTGTGTGACTCTCGAAATCAGATATCAAGAAGACGTGTCCAGGGGTGGCATTACTGATTTCAGCACAACCTGTGGTAATACAAATCCGAGTTGCAATATGCTGTAGTTTGTGTATATTTCAAAGAGTTCTGGGGTTGAAAAAAACTGCCCCTTACAGGATGACGTGAGATGTTTAAAATGGGATTTAAAATCATTTTTAAAAACTGTGATAATTCTGAGATGTTTTATTTGAATGAAACTGAGGTGGATCAAGGATGCTATGTGAACTACTAACCCAGAATGGATTAAGATAATCCATGATGTTTAAATGCTTGTTTTTTTTTTTTTTTCCTTTGCAATTAGTTTCTTTGTTATTTTGTTTAATATTCCAATCTTTCAAGCAGTTCTGAAAAGTAATGTGGAGATGAGTTCTGCTTAACCCAGCTCTTTTGTCCATGGTAACACTCATAATGGTTAATCTGTTTATACGTATATATGAGAGAGGGAGAGAAAGTGTATACACTTTCTCTCTCTCTCTCACAAACACACACATACACAGAACTTACAATTCACAAAAAGAGAAATGCATTTTTTTATTGATAGATTTATTGTCATCTTCCCGTCATCTAGTTTCATCCCAACAAGAATGTTTACAAACTGCAGCAAAGTCAGTTTCATTTGGTAAATTCGTTTCTGTCTTTTTTTTATTTGCTGCAGTTGATCATGGCTTACCGATTCAATTCTGTTGCTGATTGACAAAGGTACTTTCGCCCAAACATTTCTTCTTTCTGCTCCTTATATTCTTTATTACGATGATAACGAATTCAAACAGACTTGAGATCTGATTGTTTCAGAACAATGAGAAGACATGAAGTCGCTTTGATGCAGTTGTATTTCATAAAGTATTAGCGATATAGGCACAGGAGTGGCTGTGTGGTAAATAGCTTGCTTACCAACCACATAGTACTGGGTTCAGTCCCACTGTGTGGCATCTGAGGCAAGTGTCTTTTACTATAGCCTCGGTCCGACCAAAGCCTTGAGTGGATTTGGTAGACGGAAACTGAAAGAAGCTCGTCATATATATATATATATATATACTAGCAGAAATACCCGGCTTTACCCGGGTTAAAGAAAATAATGAAATCTAAAAACGCCGTCTAGACTACACAACCCTCAACTGTTAGTAGCTACGATACCATATTTCTACATTAATAACTCTCCAATCCATGCCAGCATGGAACATAGACATTAAGTGGAATGCCAGTTTCTCATCTAGGAGGGCCTTGAAATCAATGTTACCAACTGGGGACTATGTGTGTCGTAGTGATAATAAAAAGACCCAAGGAGGTCTGCAACGAAATAATTTTACTCAACACTTTGCAAGTGAATCAGTGGAGGCAAAGATGTGTCTCATTTACTTGACAATTTATGCACCACATTGCAGAAATCACAATGAAAGTATATCTGAAAGGGTAGTCTTACACTGTTGTACCGTTGAATTACAAATAATGCTCATCTGTTATGTTCGGGTTAAAATTTCATCAACATCAAAAATATATGAATTTTCATGGGAGTTATGGCCGTTATACATAGAATATAATTTCCAAATTTCATAAAGATCCGTTCAGTACTTTTGACGTAGTTTTGGATAAGAAAACAAATGACTAATGTGTGTGTTTGTGTGCATGTGTTTGTGTGTGATGGGTGTATATATGTATAGATATCTGTATGCATGTATATATATATGTATATATGTGTACATATTACATGTACATCTCTCTATATATATATACATCTACGCATGTGTATACATATACATGTATGCATATAGATCTATATCTATATATATATATATCTATGCATATACGTGTACATATACATGTATATGTATACATATACATCTCTCTTTCTCTCTTTCTCTCTCTCTGAAAGTATCTGTCATTACAGTATCGAAATGTGATTGTTTCAGTTAGTGGAATAGTTTCATTTTTAAAGTGAAAGTATTTGACATGAGTGTTTTTGTTTCACTTTTGACACGTAATACTTAAATAGTGGAGGAGATATTATGTTGCTGTGGGCTCGAACTCTGCAAGAAGTTAAAATCTTTTTTGACTAAAACACAACTGGAACCCTAAGTAAGGCATCTGTAAAATTTGAATGAAATTGGTTGCGTAGTTCTCGAGTTTTAGGGATTCACACAGACAGACAGACAGACAGACAGACAGACACACATTCTCATTTTTATATATATAGATGTATGTGTGTGTGTGTGTGTGTGTGTGTGTGTGTGTGTGTGTGTGTGTGTGTGTGTGTATCTGTGTTTGTCTCCCACCATCACTTGACAATCAGTGTTAGTGTGTTTACATCCCTGTAACTTAGTGGTTTGGCAAAAGAAACCGATAGAATAAGTACTAGGCTAGGCTTGCAAAGAATAAGTCCTGGGGTCGATTTGTTCGACTAAAGGCAGTGCTCCAGCATGGCCACAGTCAAATGACTGAAACAAACAAAAGATAAGAAATTTTCCCTTGTTATTCAAGAAGGGCTGTGATCTTTGTTGTTGTTGTTGTTACTGATTCTTAATTTGAAAGACCCCTTTAATATCATATCAATATAATTCTTTGAGGGGTTGAGGGATTATTGACCGTTGAAACATTATAAACAAAATTTGTAATATATCTGGTGGAATGAAGCTTTAGTTAGGTTTTAACCTGTTACTGTAAATGGTTGATGATCGTCTGAAATGAGGTCAGTTTGGTCAGTGACACCATCATTGCATTAATAAGATTTTTCAGTTTTCCAAAATAGCAGAATATCTCTTCTGCTTCTGCATTTTGTGCTGAAACTCCACTCTGTGTTTCTCTTGTTACACTAAAAAGAAAATATGGCAACCAAACAGGCAACATTGCTTTTATTATATTCTTTCTTTGACTTATTTCAACCATTAAACTGTGGCCATGCTGGGGCAAGGCATTGAAGAATTTTTAACCAAATCAATCAACCCAAAACCTATTCTTTCTTTTAAGCCTGGTATTTGTTTTATTGGTCTCTTCTGCTGAGCTGTTAAATAAAGGGGATGTAAACACACCAACACTGGTTATCAAATTGTGGTGGGGGACAAACACACACACACACACACACACACACACACACACACACACACACACCCCCTCTGAGTCCACAAAACAAAGGGCTCTCGGCTGAAAGAGAGATGTAGAGGACATACTTGCATGTATGGACAGCCACAGTTTTACTTAGCTTGAGACATGTCTTTTCAAGCACAACAAACTACCAGAAGTCTCAGGCCATTGTCATCTCTTCAGTGAGGTCCAACACCTGAAGATCCTTTCTCACCACTTCATTCCATGTCTTCCTGGCTCTACTCATTCCACATGTTCCCTCCACAATTAGCGATTGACATTTCTCTATGCAGCTGTCTTCATCCATATGCATCACATTACCATACATGCTCACTCTTTGCGTTTGCACACTACATGAGATGCCTCTTATTCCCAATTTTTCTCTTAAAACACTTGTGCTCTGTCGTACATGCATGCTTATTTCTTTCAAGCCTTTCCATGTTCTCTGTAATCAGAGCCCATGTCTCACTGCCATGTAGCATAGCTGTACATACACAGGCATCAACCAATCTGCCTTTCACTCTGAGGGAGGGGTCCTTTGTTACTAACAAAGGTAGAAATTCTTTTCCCAGCTTGTTCGTATTATTGAAGCTACACTTCCAGAACTACCTCTTCCACTGCTAAGTTGGTCACCTATGTTACAGAAGCTATCTACAACTTCTAATGACATCCCCAGACATTTGAGGAAGTCTATTCTCTATACATTCTTCGTGTTTATTGTACCTCCACATCTGCCATACACAAAGACTACTTTCTCTGTTAACTTTCCTCTGAGACTGCCGCACCTCTTATGTGTCTTTAGCTTGCACTGAGTACAGCATATGCAGTTTCTACCAACACCTTGCCTACATATCAGGCAGGGCCATCTCCCTGAAAGGTTTTGTGATTTCTAGGACTTTGGTTTTTGCTAAATTAACTATAAGGCCCTGAGATTCCAGACCGTGCTTCCACACTTGAAATTTCTTCTTTTGTTTCTGTAGTGATTCAGCTATAAGAACAAGGTTGTCAGTATTTGATCAGTATAGAAAAACTCCCAAAGACAACCAGTTTGAAATTCTTGTTATGGCCCAGAGGACTATGATAAACAAGGGGGGGGGGTGAGAATGGATCCCTGGTGAACTTCTACCTGTAAACTAGATTCATTGATGCTCATTGCTGACATTCACCTTACTGGCAGCATCCCTCTACATGACTTGTAAACCTCTCAACAACCACTCATCTATCCCAAGCTTCTGCATTGACCTCCAGATAAGAGAGCAGGGGTCTCCAAGTCAACAAGAGTTAAGTACAGAGGTTTATTCTTAGCTAAATGTCTTTCCTACAGTTGCCTTACCAGGAAGATAACATCAGTGGTGCTTCTCCTTGACACAGACTGAACTGCATCTCATCCAAGCTAACCTTGTCTCTAAATGTCAGTGTGCATTTATGTGTGTAAGTGTGTATATGTGTGTGTGTTTGTATGAGTATGTGAGTGTATGTGTGTAAAAAACACTCATGGATTGGCTGAAATACTGTTGATTCAAGACAGACAAACAGAGACAAATGCACCCCCCCCCCCTCGCACACACAAACTTGCACAGTGAAAGAGAAATATAATATTTGATACATTCATTTCAGCTGAAAATTAAAGCCTGATGAGGTTCTCTGATACATTAGATTTTGTTCAACTGTCCAACTGTCCAAATAAATGTATACTAAAAAACCAAAGACAACAAGATAGAACAACAATAACCTACTTTATATTTACCATAAGGGCATCTGATGAGGAGGACATTACAAAGACAGGTTATAGTCTGCGTGGAAATTTACATAGAATTGACAAGAAGAAAACAGATACAAGCAAAGATGGAGAACTGAAATGGAAAGTATTTATTGCATACAAAATCTGTGAATACTTGTATGATGTGTCTTTCTTGATACAGGAGAGCCTTCACCAAGGATCTCATTGACCACTAAGGGCTTCAGCCCTCAGCCAGATGTTTTCACCAATCTACTGGTGCATGACTGAAGTAGTTCCATTTATACTATTTATGTCAGTCACCCATTCTTTGGAACTTCTACCAACTGGTTGACCTGACTGATAGAAAGTCATGAGTACCAAATGAAATTCTTGATGCCAGGCACCCAATTTTAGTCATCTTATGATCAAAGATTGCAGCTCAGACAAAGAAAACTACAGAAAAATGTCCCTTACAATTAGAGACCAATCTTGCTGTCTGTCTGAAAAACTCTGCTGACAGCCACAGCCTCCGCCTCAGCAGCAATGGCATGCTGCGTCTGCCTTCCAGAGTAGACTGGCGACAGATTAACCGTTTGACCAGTGAAACATGTCTTTCCCACTGGAAGCAGAAGAGCAGACATTCCCAATGGTCAAATGTAGATTGAGGCAAAGCATGAGGATTAGGAATTAACAATAAATTCTAGAATACCTAAATATCAATGTGACATGACTAAAATATTTGAAATTCTCCCCTTCAATTATATTCATACACCTCTCCTCTTACCAATTTTATATACACAAGTGCTTACAAATCAATATTCAATATCATTTTATGCTTGCAACCTCCTGTCTTTATTTCTATCTTTACATTACTTGTATACTTTTATATAATGCATACACCAAACTTTTTTTCATCTTTATATCACATATATGCCACAATAATACTTTTTAACCTTTATTGAATGTATACAGCAAATTATTTTTTAACAGATTGCTTTTGTGATACATTTAATGTTGAATGTTCAGTGGAGGCGGCTGAGGTGGTTGAAAGCATTTAATAATCCCGTTTGCTTTGATTTGCTCTAAGTCAGAGTTGAAGACTCAACGTGCAACTCAACAACATAAGCAAAGGGAAAAGAAAGCTGACAACGAGGACGATGATGACGATGATGATGATTCTTCTATGTTTGGCACAAGGCCAGCAATTTTAAGAGGAGGGAACAAGTTAATTACATAGACTCTAGTACTTGACTGGTACTTTGTTTCATTGACCCGAGACTTTAAAGGATTTGAGCTCAAAATGTAAAGAGCTGGAAGAAATTCCACCAATGATCCTGTCACTCCACTACCTTAACAGTAGAAGTGGTAGTGGTAGTAGAAGTATTATCATTGTTGCAAAATCCCGTGGGATGCAATGATCTAGTGGGATCACCTAACCAGACATCAAAAACCTTCTCATCGTATATTGATAATAGTTGCAATAAAATTAATAGATCCAAGAATTGATGAAATACCTGCTAAATGAAATGAAAAAATTGCTAAATCAACAGAAGGACCTATATGAGCTAAATTTCTTGAAAGAGGAGTCTAAACAGTTCATCCAGTTCCTACATCTCTTTCTACTGCAGATGATGACAATAGCAGAGATAGAGTTGGAGGTAAAAGTCAAAATCTTATAAACACATTGTTGTGGTGAAGAAAAAAGAAAGAACATGAATGATAATCGACATAGCATGCCCCAGTGACAGCAGGGTTAATGAGTAAGAAGAAGGAAAAATAAAGAACTATAACGAATTGAAGTGGGAAATACGAAGGTTGTGGTCAATGAGGAGAGTAGACGTGATACCAATAGGAATTGGTGCACTTGGAAGTATCAGCACTCGACTATCAACATGGCTCAAAAAGATCGGTGCAAGAGTGAAGGTAGAAAACCTACAAAAATCAGCATTGCTTGGAACGGCAAAAATTCTTCAGAGGGTTCTTGAAGCATGACCAGTAAACAAGTGTCACCTTAGTCTGCTGGCTGTGGACAGCTGACACTTTCCATCATATCCAGCAAAATAAGCTGGGAATTTTCATATAATGATAGTAATAATAATAATAACAATAATAATAACAATAATAATAATAATAATAATAATAATAATAATAATAATAATAATAATAATAATAATAATAATAATAATAATAATAATAATAATAATGATGATGCCACATGCCCTGATGCAGTACCAGGCGGTGGCTCTGATAGTATCTGATCTTAACTGATTGGAAGTGTTATCATGTACATTGTTCTGTCTTGGTATAAAAAGATGGGCTACAGCAAATATTCTGTTCAATACCACAGATTTGCTTGTCAGTTGTTTGACCTTAACCAGTTGAGAATGTCCCTTGGTGGCTGACAATACGTGCATCTCTGATCATGAACAGAAGTAGTGGGGGAGCATCATAGTCATGTGTTGAGAGGAATTCTTTCGGGTTTGAATAATTCACATCTGGAAACATGGGTGTTTCATTCAACATCCTTAAGCAAACCTTATTCAGGGACCTTTTGAGTGGGATGGGCTACTCGACCTGAAGAAAATTCTAATTGGGCCCCACCTGCGAGGTCATCTGCTGTTTATCTTGATATAAGATCACCATGTCATGCACATATGGTTGTGATGTATGTGCCTGGTGTACCCTTATCAGACGGGTAGTCAGGATGGGTATACTTGGCTTTGTATATTTTACCCCAGTGTCACTTTGTTGTTTATTTCTGTTAAGCAAATGTCATACTTGTATTTTTACACCTTGTATGTTTGATGTTATTGCAACAGCCTTCTGTGTGTTTTGCTAATATTTTGGAAGTATCAATGCATTGTGTTGAAGAGTGCCCCTAGTTTTTATGAAGTTGACTATTTCTGGTAACTGAGATCGGTTTTTATGTTGCTTCTTGGGTTGTTGGATGAATCTATAATTATCCTTTAAAACGTGTATATGACAATGTTGAAAGTTGTTCGATTGAGTCGTTTTCAAATTTATAAAAATTACCTTTGCTTGTTTTCCATTTATATGCATTGAGTGCTCAGTGATGATACTTGGTGGACAGTTCAGGCATTGTTTGATGGTTGGTTGTAGTAGCTGAGCCTATTGAGTGACCAAAATGTAGTGGGGTGGGGTGCAGTTGTTATGGTTGGCTTCCTGAGGTGTGTGTGCGTGTGTATTGGTGCTGATTGTTTAGGATATAAAAGGAATATAGTTGTGAAGCATTTATTTTGCCTCTTGCATCACTGCATGAGTTGAAAACCAGAACATATCGAGTGCATTGATGTTTCCTCAAAGACAGTGTCTGGCAGATGTTAAAGTGCTGCAGTTGGGCCGTGTAACCTGGTGAGATGTTTTGCAATGTTAAAAGTAGCATGTGTTTATTCTTTATATTAAGATGCTTTGCATTGTTGGTTTTTCAAAAAATATTTTCGAAAGCTTTCATTTCTTGTATGATGTCATCTATCAATTTATGAATGTCATTTCTGATAACATATGTAAAAGAGACATGATTTTACATATGTTATCAAAGCCTTGTGTGATAAGCAATTCCTAACCTGATCTGGGTATAATTATGAAACATGCAGTGTTCAGTGTTGAGGTAGCGAAAATGCTTCCTGAATTATTATTTCTGGATGAATGTCATGTTTGATGATAAAATATTTTAGTTACATAAAAATAATATTCTTTTGTAGTATTTAAATTTTTTTAGAGATGTTTGCAAAGTAATATTATTTATGTATAAAAGATTTTTTAAATGCTATGTGAATCTGACATTCCAAAAGGTGATAATAATAGTACTTTCAGTTTTACCATTTTGCTTTCATTGCTAATGTTATTCTTTCTGTTGAGTATTTTTGTGAAGTTTTGTATTTTATATTCGGGAAAACATCTTTTTGGAGGTTTTAGCATTTGTTTCATGCAGAGCCACAGCTTGCATTGTTTTCTGCTTGGCATTTGTATGTTTTGGAAATAATAATTCTGTATGATGACCCTACACTGTTCACCCAACACCTTTTCCTCCTTTTTGGTATATTTATTAAGGATTACTTAATCTGGAATGTTTATCTAATTCTAAGAGATATTAGCACACAATTTGAAGGAGATTTGTTTGTCAGTAATAGCAGGTCAAACAGCCCACATAGAGGGCTGTTGTGGAAGAAGATCAGTACAAGTTCAGTAAAAGGAGAAGGAGGAAGAGAAGGAAATAGAGAAGAACATCATCATCACTATTTAACATCTGATTTTCCATGCTGGCATGGGTTGGATGGTTTGACAGGAGTTGGCCAGCTGATGAGCTGCCCATGCTCCAGTTGTCTATTTTGACAAGGTTTCTGTGGCTGGATGCCCTTCCTAATGCCAACCACTTCATAGAGTGTACGGGGTGCTTTTTACATGGAACCAGCATGGGTACTTTATACATAGCACTACCATAAGTGCTTTTTATGTGGCACCAGCAAGGGTGCTTTTCATGTGGCCCCAAAATGGGTACTTTTACATGACACTGAAATGGGTGCTTTTTATGCGACACTAGAATCCTGTAAGCCCACAAGACAAAGAGCTCTCAGCTGGGAGAAGGAGTGGGGAGTGTGGCCATAAAGGACATACCTGTATGTATGGATTGCCATTATTTTACTTGGCTTGATGTGTCTTCAGGTGCACAACAAATTACCTGAAGTCTCAGTCCCTTGTCATCACCTCAGTGAGGTCCAATGTCTGAAAGTCCTTTTTCACCATTTCTCCCACATCTTCCTGGGTCTACATCTTCCACAGCTACCCTCCACAATTAGAGATTGGCACTTTTTTATGCAGCTGACCTCATCGATACATAACTATATCACATCACATGATTCTACCAGCTCAGTCTTCTCTCTTGCATATTACATCTCATGTCTCTTACACCCAGTTTGTTTCTTAAATCCTTTACATTCTGTCATACATGCATGCTGACATTACTCACCCAGTGGAGTATGCTGGCTTCATTTATTTCAAAGCCTTCATATGTCTTCTGTTGTCACAGTCCATGTTTCACGGCCATAGGCCCTTTGTTACTAACAGAGGTAGTAACTCTCTGAACTTTGCCCAGCCCATTCTTATCCTAGCAGCTTCACTTTCAGAACTTCCTCTTCCACTGCTAACTTGGTCTTCAAGGTAACACAAGCTGTCTACTACTTCTAAAAATCCCCTCAAGCATTTCAAAAAAACCTATTTCTGTGCATTTTTAGTGTTTATTGTACATCTGCCACACACAAAAATTACTTTTTCTATTAACCTTCTTGTGATATTGCTGCACCTCTTATGTGTCCAAAACTTGCACTGGAGTTTCTACCAACACCTTGCTTACATACCAAGCAAGGCTATCTCCCTGAAAGGATTTGTGATTTGTCTTTTTTCCTACTTACTAGAACTTTGGTTTTTGCTAAATTAACTCTAAGGCTTTTAAACTCTAGACCTTGCTTCCACTCCTGAAATTTCTTCTCTTGTTCTTGTAGTGATTCAGCTATAAGAACAAGGTAATTAGCGTAGAGGAACTCCCAAGGACAGCCAGTCACGAATTCCTTTGCTATGGCCCAGAGAACTATGATAAACAAGAGAGGACTGAGAACTGATCCTTGGTGAACTCCTACTTGTACACTAAATTCATTTCTATACTCATTGCTGACTTTCACCTTACAAACAGCACCCATGTACATGGCTGGTACCACTTTCACCAGCCACTCATCTATCCCCAGCTTCCACATCAACCCCCAGGTGTGGGAGCAGGGAACTCTGTTAAAGGCTTTCTTTAAATGAGCAAAAGCCAAGTAAAAAGGTTTATTCTTGGTTAAAAACTAAGGGGTGCTGAAAAGTTCCTGATTTAAGTAACAGAAAATACATATTTGATATATTCCCCTCTCAGATTTACATACTTATTGCAGTGGTCCTTCAGTTTTTCTAAGCCCTGTAAAAGAACTCAGAGGGTTGGGCCTCCAACCAGGCCTTTCACAATATTCTTAAAGCCAGGAAGTTTTCAGCACAGTCTCATATTTCTCCTGCAGTTGCCTTACCAGGAACATAGCATCAGTAGTACTTCTCCCTGTCAGAAAGCCAGGCTGCATTTCATCCAAGTTCACTCATTTCCCAATTAATTGAGCTGCAACTTTCAACAGGGTTATAATTGTGGGGAGAGAGAGGGTGGAGAATGAGGGAAAGAGAGAAGGAAAGAGGGAGAGAAAGCGAGAGAGAGAAGGACCTCAATAGCCTACAATATTAAGGAATTTGATTTAAAATGTTGCAAGTTCAAAAACCATTTGTATTCCGGAAGATATAGTTCCGCAATGGATGAGCAGCTTGAGAGCAGGTAATGAGTGATATTTGTAAAAGTCTCTCTCAATTGAAAGACATTACCAAATTATTATAAACAAAGTGCTCAGTCTTGTTTCATGGGTCTAATAAGTTTATTGCACCTGGGTCATCTGAGTGTATAAAGATCATTACATTATTTTACTGCCGTAGAACTAAATTTGTTGAGTGAACTAAAATCTGAGAGTGAAATTCATCTTTTATCTGTAACGAGTTCATTTGAGTTATTTTGCCAAATCTCTTTGCATATCACAGCACCTCATCCTGCCTGCTGTAGGTCTGAGACATCATATTTAATACAAGAAATAATTATTTTATTAACACATTAAAAAATTAAAGGATCCACATTTGATAATATAACAGAGATTTTGCAGTGTTTCCTTTGAGGCAGACTGTACCAAAAACAGAAATTGATTTTACCAAAATCATTCAGTGCCGTAGTTTTGGATGTCCATTAATATATTCACATGTTTAATAAATCTTTCAAAATGTAATGAGTTCTTACATTATTGTCTAAAACAAATAAGTTGCAATATAGCTTGTTGCTTTAAAGTTTTGCTGAGAAAATATATTGGGTAACAGTTAATTGATTGTTAGTCAGCTCTTTCTAACACATCGCCTTTCACATTAACAATACGATGTCCTTCTTTTTATGGAGAAACATAAAGTCAAACTTTTAATTCATCAAACATTGATGTGGCTTCTGCTAAAAAGCTGAAAGCTTATGTCTCGGTATAAGATTTAATCTGCAAAATTGTGTGTGAATCTATAAGAAAGATTAACTCAATCAAGGAAAAAAAGTATGATGAACATATAAGATTGCAGTCCAAACTGGAAAGTGGTCAATTCGGTGAAGTTATAGAGTAACTAATAAAAAGAAACCAGATGAAAATATTATTCACAGCATGAGCTACAGTAAATCAGATTGCAGGAAACATTGATATTTACCCAATACATCTGGCTACAATATTAAATGATTGCCAAATCTTATGACCAATGAAATATCAAAAATAGCTTCTTCAGATTCATATTCAGCACAAAAGACAAGAGACAAAAAGTGAATATATAGATATATATAGATGTATACATAAATACTTGCAAGCATGCATACATACATACATGCATGAATGCATACACACACATATATATATATATATATATATATATATATATATATATATATATATATATATATATGTGTATGTATGTATGTATATGTATGTATATGTATGTATGTATTTATGTATGTATGTATGTATGTATATGTATGTATGTATATGTATGTATGTATGTATGTATATGTATATATATTTGATTTTTAGAAAATAGAGATGGCCAGCTGCTTTCACACTGCAGGTATATGCTAAAACCACATAAATAAGATTAGAAGTCAATTCTGGAAGCTGTCAAAGGAAAGGTGAAAATAGCAAGGATTTCTCATCTGTTTAGTTTTCCTATACCTTTTTACATCTGTCTATCTATCTATCTATCTATCTATCTATCTATGTGTTTGTACATATACATATATATGTGTATATTTATATATACATTTTCATCATATTTATGTATATATATATATATATATATATATATATATATATATATATATATATATATATATTCATATAGATATTTATAGATATATATCAGTCATATTAAGTATTTTCCTTCAGTTGTGTATATATGTATGTATATGATTAAAAGTAGAAACATGGATGTGTGTATCATAAACTAGTGATTAGACATTTAGATTAGCAGCTCCAGCAACAGTAGTAGCAAGAGGAGAAGAAGGAGGAGGAGGAGGAGCCAGAGGAAGAGGTAGAAAAGGAAGAGGAAAAGGGAGAGATGAGATGGGGTGTGTGTGGGGGGGGATAACAACAAGAAGACAAAGAAGATGATGATGATGATGATGATGATGATGATGACAGCAGAAAGAAATAGTGAAGAGCGTGAAAATTCTAGAAGAGCTGAAGCAAGTTAACTGCCCCCCCCCACAGAAGAACTCTCCTGGGAGAAGGAGTTCGATGCTGGGGTGGGTTTAATAGTCAAGGGTTAGATGGGGAGAAAAATGGGACAACTGGCGGGGTTGATATGAAGAACAAATAAATTGGACAAGTAAAAAAGAAATCTTTGAATAAAGAAGTCATTTTATTTAGTTTATTTCATTAAACTGTTGATTATTTCTTGTTGTGGATGTAGTTGGAGGTCAGATTTAGTGATGTGTATCACTTTATCATGAACATTAAGCATGGGGGTGGCTATGTGGTAAAAAGCTTGCTTCACAGTCATATGGTTCCATGTTCAATTCCACTGCCTGACACCTTTTTGTTTATTTTTTTTTCCTTGTTTCTAAGCATTATTTCTTTAGAGTTATTCTTGTTTTTCTCCCTTTCTTCTGTTTTTAGTAGTTTTGTTTTTTCACTGCCAACATTATTATAATATTTACACCTGTACAGGTGCAAAAGAAGAACAAGATTATTATAATATAAATCAAATTTTCTACTACAGCCTTGAGCCAACCAAAGCCTTGCAAGTAGATTTAATAGAGGGAAACTGAAAGAAGCCTGTTGAGTGTGTGCAGGTGTGATTGTGTGTGTCTTTGTGTCTGTGTTTGTCTCCACCATTTCTTGACAGCTGGTGTTGATGTGTTTACATCCTTGTGACCTAGCAGATCAGCAAAAGAGACTGATAGAATAAGTGCCAGGCTTTAAAAGAAAAGGATTAAGGTCAATTTGTTCGACTAAAAATTCTTTAGTGCAGTGCTCCAGCATGGCCATAGTCTAACGACTGAAAAGTAAATGATAAAAGATAAAAGACAAACAAGAAAGATATGGAATTGAAACCACAAATTGGATTTGATTTATATTTTACCCACCGTGTTCTTCTCTTGCACTCGTATCTCCCGATGATAATAATAATAATGTTGGCAGAAGGAAAACAAAAACTAACAAAAGAAAAGAAAAAAAACATAAATCTAAAGAAATAATGCTTAGAAATAAGAAAAGAATTAAAGAAAACTTGATAAAAAAGGGATACATAAAAATATATGAGGAGTGTTTGGAACATTTTCAGTTTGTTTTAACTGCAAGCCATTTTGTATCTTTCTAGTTTCTTGGTCTCTGCTCATGAAACAAAACAAAAACATTTCTCTGTGAAGTAGAATTGCAATATTTCTTTGTATGCTTGGACAAAATCATATCTATGCAAACAGTTATAAATAAGCAAACATTTAGAAAAGATACATACATACATATATATATATACATATACATATATGTATATGTATGTATATGTATACATATACAAAGGAACATATATGTATTTGCGTGCTTATATGCACACATACACATAGATAAATATATATATATATATGCATCAGTACATATGCAAATATATGTAGACACATACACACATGCATTTATATATATATATATATATATATATATATATATATATATATATATGTGTGTGTGTGTGTGTGTGTATATATATATATGTGTGTGTATATGTATATATAATAGTGTTTGTATGTGGAAGATGTACAGGAGCCATAAAGACCACAGATACGTAGGAAACTGATTTCTTCAAATATCCTTCAGGTTCTCTGTAAGTAGTAGATAATTTCTGCTACCTTGGTGACCTAATTAAGAGTGGGTGGGGGGGATGTACTGAAAGTGTAATTTGCTAGATTAAGAATAGGATGAGAAAAGTTCAGAGAGCTTTTGCAGCTGCTGGTAATCAAATGTCTCTCTCTCTCTCTCTCTGAGAGAGAGAGAGAGAACTGCTCTGATGCATGTGTCCAAACTGAGATACTGCCTGGTTGTGAGATATGGGTCCTGAATGTGTACTACATATGAAGGCTGGAGAAGTACAAAGCTGGTATACTCTTCTGGATGTGCAATGTCAGTGTGACTGTGGGGTTGAGGGTCAGTGTATTGAGAGAAGGGCTGGAGGCAGTGTACGAAGGAGAAGACTGCACTGGTAGGGTCATGGGATGTGTATGAGGATAGTTGCATAAAGAAGTGGCTCCTGCTTCAAGTAGATGGAGAAGAGAGATACCCAGAAAGACATGAGATGAAATGCTGAAGGTTGATCTCAAAACACTGAGCCTTACAAAGGAGATGACAAAGGACTGAGGCATGTGGCACATTGCTGTACTCAACAAGACCTGCCCACCATAACAGAATTGGTATCTTAAAACAACAATGCCACATGGAAAGCATTGGTGCTGGTGCCATGTAAAAAGCACTCAATACACTCTGAAAAATGATTGGCATTAAGAAGGGCATCTAGCTGTAAAAATCAGACCAAAACAGACTATGGAACATAATGTAGTAATTAATTAACTATTGGATTTTTACAGCTGTTTCTGGGATATCCTTATATATATATATATATATCACCTGGATCACCTGGATCAGTCAGGCTGTCTGGTGCCAAATTGGCTCTGCTGGGCACAGCATTTATTCTATTCCCCTTGTGTTCTTGCTATTCTCCTCCATTTTGTTCGAAACATCTTTCTTTATTCATCTTCCTACCTGATTGGAGATCTTCCAAGTGATCTCTTCCATTTGTGTGGGTACCACTCAACAACTGCATGGGTCCAGCGATTGTTTGTGAACCTTGCGACATGACTGGCCCATCATAGCTTTGTGTGGCAGTATTCTGTAAGGACATCCTTCACTCCAGTTCTATTCCTGATCTCCTCATTCCGAATGTGATCTCTTAAAGAGATTCCCAACATCGACCTTTCCATGGCTCTCTGTGCCATAAGATGTTCTTGTCTCTTCATCAAGACCCAAGTCTCAGGTGCATATAGCGTTGCAAGTGTGACTGTGCCGATGAAGAGATTGGTGTGAGTCGCCTTGTCTAGGTCCACCTTCAATACATCCTTCACCAAATTGAATGCTCTCCGTCCTGCTCTTACTCTTTGCAAGATTTCATTCTCTATTTCTTGCCTCATGGGTCACTTTTTGACCAAGACACACATAGCTGCTTACCTCTTCTATTTCATTACCTTTGACTGTGATCGATCGGTATGCCCTCAGACAGCATGGACTTGGCTTTTGTATGGTTGATCTTATATATATACATATACATATAGATATACATAGATATACATATATACACATACATATATTCAAGACATTATTTACATTATTTACATTTGATGGATTTTTAATCTACAATTAAGAGCCCTATCTACTCGCTGGCGGTACCTACCCACCACTACCCATTTTCCTTTATTCAAAAATTCTTATCGCTCCTTAAAATTATGGCTTTTAAGTGTTGATTTCTCAGCCCAAGAATTACAGCGTGATGTGCTGCTTGACTGGTCCTCTCTCTCTCTCTCTCTCTCTCTCTTTATATATATATATATATGATGATGATGATGATGATCTTTTCTCCCGCCATGCCTCTGTCTACCCCTCCATCCTCTCTCTCCCCTTCGTAGTTTTTCCTTAAGGTCTTCAGGTTCTGGCTATATATAAATGAGAAACCCATTCTAAATTATCTCGCTGACGTACTACGACGAAATACCCAAGATGCAGATAAGATAGAGATTTTTTATTTATTTACGGCCTCAAACATCTCATAATACCTTGCGCTTTAGTTGTTTCTCTCCATGAAATTCAATTGAATTCAGTTGTTGTCTTAAATTCATGCTTATTCATTTTCTAAGCTTCCTAAATTCATGCTACGTTATATTCAAATCACCCAGAATTCATTGCTCTTTTAAAAAAATTACGATTTATGCATTGTTGTCTCTCAAATATTTAAAATCTACAATTAAGAGCCCTATCTACTCGCTGGCGGTAACCCGCCCTCCCACCCCCTCCACCGGAAGTTCATTCGTCTGTCATCCCTCTGTCATCCCACCCCCTCCACCGGAAGTTCATTCCTCTGTCATCCCACCCCCTCCACCGGAAGTTCATTCCTCTGTCATCCCACCCCCTCCACCGGAAGTTCATTCCTCTGTCATCCCACCCCCTCCACCGGAAGTTCATTCCTCTGTCATCCCACCCCCTCCACCGGAAGTTCATTCCTCTGCCATCCCACCCCCTCCACCGGAAGTTCATTCCTCTGTCATCCCACCCCCTCCACCGGAAGTTCATTCCTCTGCCATCCCACCCCCTCCACCGGAAGTTCATTCCTCTGTCATCCCGCCACCTCCACCGGAAGTTCATCCCTCTGTCATCCTGTCAACCTCGGCTGTCTCCCGGAACCCATCTAGTGGCCTTGGCCATCCTCTCCCCTACCTTTGGGTAGCGCATTAAGGTTGAGAAATGTTTGCAGGTTGTAGGTACTGTTTTGCTTATGAATTCTTCCAATTGCAAGTTTTCTTTTCAGGTACACGACACTGCTTTTCCCCTTCCCAGGCTACAGGCCCACACCCCCAACACCCATACTGTTAGGATTGGCACTCTCAACGTCGGCACGCTGAAAGGTAGATCTGGTGAAATTGTTGAGATGCTTGAACGGAGATGCGTAGATATGTGCTGCATCCAGGAAGTAAGATGGAGAGGAGGTTCTGCAAGGTTCCTCACAGGCAAAGAACACAGGTACAAGATTTTCTGGGCAGGGAACACTGACGGGGTCGGGGGCGTAGGAATACTTCTAGCGGAGAAATGGGTGGATAAGGTAATCGAGGTCGTTAGAGTAAGTGACAGAGTACTTAAGATCAGACTAGTGCTTCATCATAGATTAGCTACTGTCATCTCAGCCTATGCACCTCAACCTGGGCTACCAGATGGTCTGAAAGACCAATTCTATGACACCCTCTTGCAAACTACCTCGTCGACGAGTGACAGGGACCTTCTCTTTGTGGCTGGAGACTTCAACGGTCATGTCGGACGTCGTGCTGGGGGCTTCCATGGCATACATGGAGGCTATGGCTTCGGTTCCCGTAACGAGGAGGGAACCAGACTGCTGGAGTTCTGTGATGCAACCAATCTTATGGTCTGCAATACCAACTTCAGGAAACCTGCCAGTCACCTAGTCACCTACCGCTCCGGCAGACACTCTAGCCAAATCGACTACATCCTCGCCAGAAATAGGGAAAGAGGGCGGCTTATAAATGCCAAAACCTACCCTGGCGAAGAATGTACCCCACAACATAGATTAGTAGTTAGCGACTTTGGGATCAAGGCAAAATGGGTGCCCAGAATTAGACAGGCTTGGAGAAGAAGGGTGTGGAAGCTTAAAGACCCTGCAAACGGACAGAGACTTAGAGACAAGTTACTTGAAGCATTTAACGAAATAGAAGGGGATATAGCATCATACAACGTGGAAGACAATTGGAGATTTCTGCGGGACAACCTGTTGAAAGCCACCGACCAGATTTGTGGGTGGTGTAAGGTCCCCTCCCAACCCAGAGTAACGTGGTGGTGGAACAAGGAGGTAGACAGGGCTATTAGACAAAAGAAACAAGCTTGGAAGGACTGGAAGAACGGTGGTAGCAGGGAATTGTACCAATGTGCCAGAAGGGAGGCTAGGCGACAGGTTTATTTAGCCAGAGGGGAAGCAGATAAGGAAAGATTTGCCAATGTTCTGCGCCGTGAGGACCAAAGACTCGAGGTATTTCGTGTTGCAAGACAGTGTAGGAGAGAGAATAGTGATGTTGTAGGAGAGAAATGTGTTCGCATGGATGATGGTACGCTTGCATTAAATGAGGATGCAAAGAAAGAGGTCTGGAGATGCCACTACGATAGATTGCTTAATAAAGAGAATGAATGGGAGAAAGAGAGCCTGCCTTATGTTGACCCAATAGAGGGACCAGCTATCCGAGTTGATAGTACCAGGGTAGATAAAGCAATTAAGAGTATGAAGACCGGGAAAGCCCCCGGCCCATCAGGAATCACTGCAGAGATGCTCAAAATATCTGGCAGTGTTGGCTATAGCCTAGTCACCCGTATTACGAACCAGGTGATACACGAAGGAGTCATACCCTATGACTGGTGTAGCAGCATCATAGTCAACTGCTACAAAGGTAAAGGGGACGCTTTAGATACAAATAATTACAGAGGCATCAAGCTGTTAGATCAGGTTATGAAAGTTACAGAGAGGGTCATAGCCCAACTAATTAGGGAGCGAATCAATTTAGATGAGATGCAGTTTGGGTTCGTGCCAGGTAAAAGCACTACTGATGCCTTATTTCTAGTGAGACAGTTGCAAGAGAAATACCTAGCCAAGGATAAACCTCTGTACCTGGCTTTCGTTGACATGGAGAAAGCCTTTGACAGGGTCCCCCGATCCCTTATCTGGTGGTCAATGAGGAAACTTGGGATAGAAGAATGGCTAGTGAGAGCTGTGCGAGCCATGTACAGAGATGCGGCCAGTAAGGTGAGGGTTGGAAATGAGTACAGCAATGAATTCCGGGTAGAGGTAGGGGTCCACCAAGGTTCCGTCCTCAGCCCCCTCTTATTTACCATAGTCCTCCAGGCAATCACAGAGGAGTTCAAGACAGGTTGCCCCTGGGAGCTCCTCTATGCTGATGACCTTGCCCTAATTGCGGAGTCACTATCAGAACTAGAGGAGAAGTTTCAGGTGTGGAAGCAAGGTCTAGAATTGAAGGGCCTTAGAGTCAACCTAGCTAAAACCAAAATCCTAATAAGTAGGAAGGTAGATAAAACACAAACCCCTTCAGGTAGATGGCCCTGCTCAGTATGTAGAAAAGGAGTAGGTAGTAACTCTATAAGATGTACCCGGTGCAAGCTATGGACACATAAGAGGTGCAGCAACATCAAAGGCAGGTTAACTAGCAAGTTAGTTTTTGTTTGTGGCAGATGTTCAGGTGCAATAAAGACTGCAAACAAACAGGAAACAACTTCTATCTCATTCCAGGGTGAAAAACTAGAGGTAGTCGATAGCTTCCGCTATCTGGGCGACCAAGTTAGTAGTGGGGGTGGGTGCGCTGAAAGTGTAGCTGCTAGAATAAGAATAGCCTGGGCAAAGTTTAGAGAGCTCTTACCCCTGCTGGCGACAAAGGGACTCTCACTCAGAGTAAAAGGCAGACTGTATGACGCATGCGTACGAACAACCATGCTACATGGCAGTGAAACATGGGCTGTAACTGCTGAGGACATACGTAAGCTCGCAAGGAATGAAGCCAGTATGCTCCGTTGGATGTGTAATGTCAATGTGAATACCCGTCAGAGTGTAAGTATCTTGAGAGAAAAGCTGAACATTAGAAGCATCAGTTGTGGCGTGCAAGAGAGACGATTGCGCTGGTATGGACATGTGGTGAGAATGGAGGAGGATAGCTGCGTGAAAAAGTGCCACACCCTAACAGTTGAGGGAACCCGTGGAAGAGGTAGGCCCAGGAAGACCTGGGCTGAGGTGGTGAGGCAAGACCTTCGTACATTGGGCCTCACCGAGGCGATGACTACGGACCGAGACCTTTGGAAATGGGCTGTGCGTGAGAAGACCCGGCAAGCCAAGTAAGATCGTTGCCAGTGCCCCTGGACTGGTTCTTGTGCGGGTGGCACATGAGATGCACCATTTTGAGCGTGGCCGTTGCCAGTACCGCCTGACTGGCTCCTGTAGGATTTTCGAGCGAGATCGTTGCCAGTGCCCCTGGACTGGCTTGTGCGGGTGGCACATAAAAGACACCATTTCGAGCGTGGCCGTTTTCGTGCGGGTGACACGTAAAAGCACCCACTACACTCTCTGAGTGGTTGGCGTTAGGAAGGGCATCCAGCTGTAGAAACTCTGCCAAATCAGACTGGAGCCTGGTGTTGCCATCCGGTTTCACCAGTCCTCAGTCAAATCGTCCAACCCATGCTAGCATGGAAAGCGGACGTTAAACGATGATGATGATGATGATGATGATCTTGTTTGTTGTTAACAACGTTTCAACTGATATACCCTCCAGCCTTCATCAGATGTCTTGGGGAAATTTCGAACCCGGGTTCTCATTCCTAAATTTCTTCAAGACACCTGATGAAGGCTGGAGGGTATATCAGCCGAAATGTTGTGTTAACAACAAATAAGATGAAGACAAATATCCCTCAAATGTAAATAATGTAAATAATTCCTCATCTAATAAATATAGAACTGTATAAATCCAAGAGTTTGGGATTTTTATTCACATACCTGGCAACCCTGGTTGTCTACTGTGAAGTATAAAATAATTTTTTTCACCTTATTATACTTTGATATGGAAAAAATTCACAACCTTCCACCCCAATAAACCACTGTTGTTCCTGAAAGTTGTTTTTTATATTTTCTATGAATTTTAATATTTTCTATGGATTGCTTGAAACTCACTTTCTTCCTATACTTTGATCCTTGGATCTTACATATATACATATATAAATACACACACACTCGCTCATATATAGATTTTGATGCTTACAATTTTATATATGTGTGTACATACATATATATATATATATTTATACAAACCTACGAAAATATATTTAACTATATAAATATGTTATGTATGTATATATATATATGTATATGTGCGTGTGTGTGTGTGTACAGTGTGTATATTTACCTATCTCATTATCTCTTTCTCTCAATATAAATATGTATCTACACACATATATAGATACATACACATACATATATGTGCATGTGTATGTGTAAGTGTACTTACATATGTGCACATACATGCACACACATGCACACACATGCATGTACGCACACACACACACACACACACACACACACACACACACACATTATGTTTGTGTTGTTATTATATACCTGTCTGTTCATCTGCGTGTTTATCAATTCAGTGTGGAATTTGAATAGATTATAATTAAACTAACTCTGAAACAGAAAATATATTTAAATTATAGATTATGTATTCAAGAGTTGAAAAATTCAGTCTTGCACAGCAAAGATAGTAAATTTCATAGAATGTAAGGCATATTTACCATTCTTTCTGAATAGAAATTACAAAATATTCAACCATTTTAGAATTTGATAATTAGTGATATATATATATATATATGAATGAATGAATGAATGAATGAAAGCTAATACGAAAAAGAAAGCCAACTGTTTTGTTCATTAAAAGGTAAAGTTAGTCGTGATAGTGTAACTATTATTTTTGTCTACAATCTCTGTTTCAGGATTAATCTTTCATTTTAAGTCTGTTGTTTTACAATAAAACAAGACATAGAAATGTAAAAATTGAAATACAATGCAAAATATCTGTGATTTATATTTATATGTCCTTATCTTAAATAAGTTTTTTTGATTATTCATTGGTAAGCGAAAGGAGATTTGAAGTGCATGACAGTTAAGTATTATGCTAAATATAATTATGGTTCCTATTGTTTTATCTTAGTTTCTGTATTTCTTTTCATAACCAGAATAAAGTAAAAATAGAAATAAAAATAGAAAATGAGAAATCTGTGACGTTCAAAGTTCAGTGGGTGACTAGTTTTTGTAAATTGAAAAATCGGAAATTTATAGTTTCTACAAAGTATGAAATATGGAAATTTGAACTTGGCAACAGAGTGTTGATTCAGCTTGGAAATTGTTGCTTCAATAACTCCACTTTGGAATCCAACCACAAAAATATGAATTGCATTCATTAACTGGTAAAGTATATTTTTAGAATTAATAAAAATATTATTGTGTTTTTGCAAAGCAATTTTGTATTATGTCAAAGACACTGGAATACCTTAGTATTGGAAAGGCTTTGAACAATTTGTTGTATCACTCACGAACAAAACTTTTGTGCTTGATGCTCAGCTGCTGCACCTGCTGCTGCTGCCGCCGCCACCACCACCACCACCTACAACAACAACAACCACCTCTTCTTCTTCTTCTTCTTCTTCTTCTTCTTCTTCTTCTTCTTCTTCTTCTTCTTCTTCTTCTTTTCTATTATAATTCCTTTCACATTTATGATGCTTCATAAACCTATTAAGCTGACCTCAGAGTCTAATCTTTTATTGAGATTTTTATCACACAACAGGTGAACAATACTAAATCTACCTGATGGTTCCCAACAGGTTAGTTACTAGTTCACTGCATTTCCCGAGGATGAGGTTGACAAAGGAGTGTCTCTTAGTCAATGCAGAACAAGTATATCAAGGAACTTGTTTTCTTGACCACTTGCTGGACCTCCATCCAGGTAGGCTGGTTCATGTGGCTCAATCAAAGGTCAGATTTCCATATAAAATCAGGTGAGTTGACCATTTCTTCACCTCCTTGAACTGTTGCATTAGGCTTTTTAGCTCCTTCCTGGGTTAAAGGAAGCCACTAGTTCCAAGGAAAGTTTCACTGCTTTCTGTGCTCCGTCCCAAATTTCAGAGCTGCTTGGTCCACATTTATGGTAACCATTGTCTACAAGTTTCAATCAGTTTTAGTTTTGGTCATTCTTTTTAAATGGCTACAATTTTAAGTAGAGATACTTTTTGTTAGCTTAGGTTCAATTTAGCTGACAATATTCTTTTATTCTTCATGGGTCTGGATCTTGTGTCATTTGGTGGTTTTGGAAACTGTGGAGGTGACTCAGGACCTGGTTCCTTCTTCATCTAACCATTGTTGGTCTCTTAGCACTGTGACATTAGAAAGTATATGAAACATGTAGTGGAAAAGAGTTGAAATATGAAATGAAACTGTGTACATTCAAAAGAAATATGCCAGAGGAAGTTCTAACGTCTTGAATTATAGCAAAGAGGAGAAAAATAATTAGGTAAAGGAAAAAAGCATAGTAATGACAAGGAATTTATGAGGTCCTTTTTAAAGTGAAGGCTTAGTATAAAAAGGTAGTTGGAGAGAAGGATAACTGAACTTGAAGTAGAGACACAAACTGGGTTAGGGTTAGGGTTAGGGTTAGGCGAGTAAAATGGGAAGAGAGAGATGGAAGAAGGGGGAGAGACTAAGTGTGGAGAGAAAAACGAAGAGAGAAAGGAGAGGAAAAGAACAAAAGAGGGAGAGTAAGTGAAAGATGAGTGGTGGGAGCTGAAAATGATGGTGCATATTGGTGTTTGTGTATCGTGAAGTGTAGTGAAATATAGAACGTTGTGATATGAATGTAGGAGTTAAACAAGTCAGAGCAAGTTTGTGTGGGCATCCAGCTGTAGAAACTCTGCCAAATTAGATTGGAGCCTGGTGTTGCCATCCGGCTTCACCAGTCCTCAATCAAATCGTCCAACCCATGCTAGCATGGAACGCGGACGTTAAACGATGATGATGATGAATGCATTCAGCTAATAATGTAAATACACACACAATTAAAAAGAAAATGACCGACTTATATATTGCATAAGATTGAGTGAAGATGGAAGATTATCACTGAGAAATTGACACTAGATTAATGAAGTCATCTTATTTATTTCAAGAAAACAGGAAATACGTAAGAAATTTGTTTTTAAAGTAGGAGAGTGAAAAGAGGAAGGCATTTTTTTCTGCCCAGGGAAAAAAGCTTAATACTGTAACCAGCTTGAGTATTTGGATTTTCTTAAGAAAAAAAAAATAGAATCTAAAAATACTTTCAAATAATATGGAAATGAAATAAGGAAAAGAGGGTTTTGTAGGAAGAATGAGATCAAAAAGAGAGAAAACAAACTCAGAAAGAAGAGAGAAAAAAACAATAGGAAATTGTCGAATGATTAACTTACCCAACGTCTTTTGATACCTCCTGGGATATCAAAGTCTTTAGTTTTTGAAGGTAAAATGTATACTATTCAAATTTTGCTTTTGAAAATCAAAAATGTCAAACCAGAAATGAAAGAAGAGAAGAAATAAAAATATAATTAAACCTACTCAAGATATGATATCTTTGGAGGCGAATAAGAGATGTATCTAGAAAAAGAAACAGGCAAAAGATTGTTTTGATTAATATAACATTATATACAATGTTGGGCCTAAAGCTAAAAATCAAAGCATGTTGTTGACTGAGCCAGAAAATGTTTTGCCATAAGCTGAAACCAGCTAATTTCTGTTGAAGAGCAATAAAACAAATTTGACATTGGATGTTTAAGTGTTTTCTTAATTTATCCTCCAAATTTGTCTCACTTTTTAAATAGAAAACAGACATACTTTCTGTCACTTTCTGTATTTCAGTTTTCCTTTTTCTTCACTCTCATCCTGAATTCTTTCAGTTAATTCAATGTGGAAACTTCCCTCCCAGAACTTTATTGCCACCAATTAATAGTTGTTCAGTTTTACCCAGGAGGAATTAATCAATGAACCTGGAGCGATTATTTCTGATTGGAATTTTACAAAAGTGCAGTTTTTAAAACCAATGAAAGCGGTATTTCATTAAGAATTGAGAAAAATAAGAAAAAAGCAAAATGATAATCATCAAAAATCTGCTGAAGGAAAAATATTCCATGTTTGTTTGTTTTTACTGAGTCAAAAAGAATTAAATCCAACCTAAAAACAAAAATCAAATAGAGGAAAAAGTGTGGCTGTGTGATAAGAAGCTTGCTTCCCAACCACAGGATTCTACGTTCAGTCCCACTGCATGGCACCTTGGGCAAGTCCCACTGTTCTGTATTCAGTACCACTGCATGGCACCTTGGGCAAGGCTCTCTGCTCTGTATTCAGCACCACTGCATGACACCTTGGGCAAGTGTCTTCTATTACCGTAATAATTGGTGGTCATATATTAAAATCACATGAATATGAATGTAGTCAGTCAACTAAAATATAGAAGAGAGATGGTTGAGCCAACATTCAATAAATGGAGGTTTACTCCTCTCTCTATAATCATCTTGTCTATATCTTTTATAGACATAAAGTCTATTATGTCTCTCTGTAAGATTACAAGATTTAGTATAAAGAAGATTTGGTGACTAATTCTAGCATGTTGAGCAAACAGAAAGGTGTTCCTTGTTGGTCTGTGGTCAGTTGGTAGTATATTCCTGTTCCTGTAGAGGTGGTGATATATACTGGCTGTATTCATGTTCATAACCATAGAATATATCCATGTCTCTAGCAATGTATTAACAGGGGCCTCTATTGATATAGATCAAGTCCTGTATCCATATCTATGGGCTGATAGAGCATCCAGTGTTAGCTGAATGAGTGACTAAGTGCTGTCTTCTTGTATTTCTAGAGAAAGTTACTGATTGAGTGTTGTATGCATTAGTTTATAAAACTTAGTGAAGTGTTAGTGTATTCATGTAACTACACAGGGATTAAAGATCAAATGCAAGTTATGTAATTATACAGGGATTAAGGGAAGTAATGCAATTGCAAGGGGATTATGAAGCTAGACCGAAAAGAAAAGAGAGAAGCTAATGAGTTGCCTACAAGTGTAACGATACTACCAGTTCAATTAATTGTTGAGCATATATCAGACTTGTTAACGATTCACACACAGATTACCATTAATTCACCTTTAAGATGATAATTAGTTTAACATCACTTTCTTCTCTTATCTTTCTGTATTCTCTTTATTTGATGTTAAAAAAAACTTTGGTTTTTTATACATGATTCAAACATCTTTGCAATCTGATAAGAGAACCAAGATCTCCTGTGTGAATCTAATGCTTTGTGTATCGAGGGACCATCTCCATAAAAACAGACAACAAACTCTTTTCTAAACTATTTTTAGATATTTCCTTTGCACGTGATTTATAAACAACCGATTGATAGTCAAACTTTTGTTATTTGTTCAATAATACTTCCATGCAAACCAATCTTCTAATAACCAGAGACTCCATCTTTTACCTTTCACTTGTTAGAGTACGACCGTGCTGGAGCACCACCTTGAAGAATTTTTAGTTGAATGAATGAATCCCAGGACTTGTTTTTTAAAGCCTGATGCTTATTCTATTGGTCTCTTTTGTCAAACTGCTAAGTTACTGGCTTGTAAAGAAACCAACACCAATTGCCAAGTAGTGGTGGTGGGGACAAACACAGACACACAGACACACATGCATACACACACACACACACACACACACACACTCAAATATTCATTATTGTTCCTACACAAGAATGTAGTTGACAGTGACTTTGGAGTTTTGGTCAGTTAAGCTATCATTGGCTGGCCAAAACTTCGAAGTCACTCTCAACAACATTCTTGTGAAAGAACAATAAATTTGTATGCTGCAAAAGTATAGAATATTATTGTAAAATTGTTTTCATAACTGAACCCAAAAAGAAACCTTAATATAGGATTCCAAGAAGCTTCCGACTAGGAACATGAAGGATTCCAAGAAGCAAGCCAGTTTGGAAAAGGAAGATCTGAAGGCTTAAGGATCTTCTGAATAGTCAAAGGTTTAGAGAAGTCCTAGCTGGAGCATTTAATGAGAAGGAGGAAGAGTTACAGACATGTAACATGGAGGATAACTAGAAGTTTCTATGAGACAACTTACTGGGAGTCACAGACCAAATTTGTGGCTAGTGCAAAGTTCCAACCAGACCTAGGGTGACATGGTGGTAGAACAGTGTAGCTGAGAGGGCCATTAGAGCAAAGAAGCAGGCCTGGAAGGACTGGAAGTGTGGTGGTAACAGAACCATATCAGGTAGCTAGAAGGGAAGCTAGGTGGCAGGTATACTTAGCCAGGGGTGAAGCAGAAAGGTAGAAGTTTACCAATGTTTTGCAGTGTGAGGACCAAGTGATGAGGAAATAAAGTAGGATATTTGGATGTTGGATCCTATAGAGGTGATAGCAAGTGATCAAGACCTTTGGTGATTTGTTTGAGAAGACCCGTGAAGCCAGGTGAAACAATAGTCATAACCAGTGCCAGTGGCATGCAAAAGGCACCCGTGCTTGTGAGAGGGTAGAGGCACCAATGCTGGTGACATGTGAAAGGCACCCGTGCTTGTGACAGGGTAGAGGCACCAATGCTGGTGACATGTGAAAGGCACCCATGCTTGTGAAATGTAAAAGGTACCCTCTACACTCTTTGAGTGGTTGGTGTTAGGAAGGGCGTCTAGCTGTAGACACCGTACCAAATCAAACTGGAACCTGGTACAGCTCTCAACCCATCTAGCATGGAAGACAGATGCTAAATGATGATGATGATGATGATGATGATGATGATGTATATAAATACGATGGGTTTCTTTCAGTTTCCATCTATCAGATCCACTCACAAGGCCTGAGGCTATAGTAGAAAACAGTTGTCCAATATTCGTTTTAAATTCTTAGAAGTTTGGGATGAAGTTCCAGAAAGTAGGTATGAAGAAATATATATTTGTTGTGAAAAGTATGTTTAAGGAAAGGCCCAGCCAATTTGGCTGCCCCACAGGCTGACCAAACCGATATTAGGCCACTAAAACAACCAGTGTCTAAACTGACATAAAATTAAATACAGCGTTGGCAATCCTATGGATATTGGTATCATGTAAAAAGTACCTGTGCTGATGCCATGTTAGGAGCTGGCATCCCATAAAAAGCACCCCATACATTCTGTAAAGATGTTGGCATTAGGAAGCGCACCCATCTGTAGAAATCATGTCAAAACAGACAATTGAGGCCTTGTACTGCCCTCTGGGTTGCCAGCTCCTGTCAAACCATCCAACCCATGCCAGCATGAAAGATGGATATTAAATGATGTTGATGATGAGGAGGAGGAAGGGGATGACTCCATTACATATCTGGTACATTAACCTGGAGATTATTTATATTACTAATTAGAATATTTAATTAATTATTTGGTTTTGGAGGGAGAGGTTTTGTCTTCACAGGCCTTCCAAAGCCTTCTGGGACTCTTCAGATCAATGCAGTCGATAGTCTTCTTTTGATTGGTTACTTACAATGAATATATTTCAGATCTGCTGCAGCTAGCAGAGAGCTGAGATCTTTCTTTCTTTCTGAAGGAAGGTCAATGCTTAGAGGGTTTCCAACTGTTTTTAGAGTGGAAGTATAGATAAAGTATGGATGAAGGTAATGAAGCAAATATTCGTTTTAAATTCTTAGAAGTTTGAGAGGAAGATCCAGAAAGAAGGTATGAAACAATAAATATTTGTTGTCTATTGTTTTGCTGTTGGTCTGCTTTGAAAAGTTTGTGGTCAAAATCTGTCCTGACTGTGACCATCTGATTGTTTTATGTTTTAAACAGTGTATTCAAAACTACATTATTGTTTATGTTCCTGTTAATAAGCTGTATTTAATTTGTTGGAGATACGACAGCTATTTCCAGCAGGGTGAGTGACTGCGATATGGTTACCTCATTACTTTGAGAAATACTTACAATGGAATGTAGATTAATAGACATAATAACTGTTTCACCATGAGCAATCTCATCACAATCATTTAATATTTAATCTTTATTCTCTTCTTTGTTAAATTACATTAAGGTGTAATTGTTATTGTCATAACTAATAGCTTTTCTAATCAGAATGATTGCATTTACAATGAAGCTATAAGTCGCAAAGAAGTAAAATGCATAACAAATTCAAACATGCTGCCTACTTGTAACCTTTTAGAGATTCTGGTAATTTATTTCAATAAATGGTTGGATTCTGGTCAAGCAGCCAACAACTGTATCATTACCATCATCATCATCATCATCATCATCATCATCATCATCATCATCATTTAACGTCCACCTTCCATGCTGGCATGGGTTGGACGGTTTGACAGAAGCTGGCCAGGGCAGAAGCCTGCACCATGGTTGTTATGGCTGGATGCCCTTCCTAACACCAACCACTCCGCAGAATGGGCTGGGTGCTTCTTACTATGGTTGGCACAGCTCTTTGCATAACCATTATACCAATGGCTTCAGCTAGCTAAGCAACACATGTAACATGCATTTCACATGTTGCACTCCCTCAACTCAATAATGAATACCAAAGTGTGGAGAGTAAATACCAAGGTGACTTCATTTGGTGAAATTCTTTACAATTGCTGCAAATTCATTATTCTCTGTTGACCAATGACATGGTAGAGAGAGAGGGAGAGAGGTAGAGAGGTAGAGAGGGAGAGAGGTAGAGAGAGAGGGAGAGAGGGAGAGAGGTAGAGAGGTAGAGAGGGAGAGAGGTAGAGAGAGAGGGAGAGAGGGAGAGAGGTAGAGAGGTAGAGAGGGAGAGAGGTAGAGAGAGAGGGAGAGAGGGAGAGAGGTAGAGAAGGAGAGAGGTAGAGGAATTAGGGAGGGATGAGAATGAAAGAAAAACAGAGAAGGGATAGAGTGAGGTAAAAGAGGAGGGAAGGTAAGAATGAAAGGAAGGCCAAGAAATGTGAGAGAAGGGGGAAAAAAAGAGAAGAGAGGAAAGAACGAAGAAAGTGTGAAGGGGCTGAAAGAAAGAGTAAGGGAGTCGGACAGAATTTAGATATATATATATGCATATATCATCATCATCATCATCATCATCGTTTAACGTCCGCTTTCCATGCTAGCATGGGTTGGACGCTTTGACTGAGGACTGGTGAAACCGGATGGCAACACCAGGCTCCAGTCTAATTTGGCAGAGTTTCTACAGCTGGATGCCCTTCCTAACGCCAACCACTCAGAGAGTGTAGTGGGTGCTTTTACGTGTCACCCGCACGAAAACGGCCACGCTCGAAATGGTGTCTTTTATGTGCCACCCGCACAAGCCAGTCCAGGGGCACTGGCAACGATCTCGCTCGAAAATCCTACGGGAGCCAGTCAGGCGGTACTGGCAACGGCCACGCTCAAAATGGTGCATCTCATGTCCCACCCGCACAAGAACCAGTCCAGGGGCACTGGCAACGATCTTACTTGGCTTGCCGGGTCTTCTCATGCACAGCACATTTCCAAAGGTCTCGGTCAGTAGTCATCGCCTCGGTGAGGCCCAATGTACGAAGGTCTTGCCTCACCACCTCAGCCCAGGTCTTCCTGGGCCTACCTCTTCCACGGGTTCCCTCAACTGTTAGGGTGTGGCACTTTTTCACACAGCTATCCTCATCCATTCTCACCACATGTCCATACCAGTGCAATCATCTCTCTTGCACACCACAACTGATGCTTCTAATGTTCAGCTTTTCTCTCAAGATACTTACACTCTGACGGGTATTCACATTGACATTACACATCCAACGGAGCATACTGGCTTCATTCCTTGCGAGCTTACGTATGTCCTCAGCAGTTACAGCCCATGTTTCACTGCCATGTAGCATGGCTGTTCGTATGCATGCGTCATACAGTCTGCCTTTTACTCTGAGTGAGAGTCCCTTTGTCGCCAGCAGGGGTAAGAGCTCTCTAAACTTTGCCCAGGCTATTCTTATTCTAGCAGCTACACTTTCAGCGCACCCACCCCCACTACTAACTTGGTCGCCCAGATAGCGGAAGCTATCGACTACCTCTAGTTTTTCACCCTGGAATAAGATAGAAGTTGTTTCCTGTTTGTTTACAGTCTTTATTGCACCTGAACATCTGCCACAAACAAAAACTAACTTGCTAGTTAACCTGCCTTTGATGTTGCTGCACCTCTTATGTGTCCATAGCTTGCACCGGGTACATCTTATAGAGTTACTACCTACTCCTTTTCTACATACTGAGCAGGGCCATCTACCTGAAGGGGTTTGTGTTTTATCTACCTTCCTACTTATTAGGATTTTGGTTTTAGCTAGGTTGACTCTAAGGCCCTTCAATTCTAGACCTTGCTTCCACACCTGAAACTTCTCCTCTAGTTCTGATAGTGACTCCGCAATTAGGGCAAGGTCATCAGCATAGAGGAGCTCCCAGGGGCAACCTGTCTTGAACTCCTCTGTGATTGCCTGGAGGACTATGATAAATAAGAGGGGGCTGAGGACGGAACCTTGGTGGACCCTTACCTCTACCCGGAATTCATTGCTGTACTCATTTCCAACCCTTACCTTACTGATATATATATATATATATATATATATATATACTTATATATAAGAGACCAAAAGTGTATGTATGCTGTGACATATGTATATAAAAAAGAAAACAAAGTATGGAACAATAATGTAACATGTGGCAAGAAAACATCCAGACAGACGATACAAAAAGGACAGGAAAAAACAAGGATGAGCCATTCGGAGTTTTCTATCCTCAGTCGAGTTCCAGATATATATTTGTGTGTGTATGTGTATATATATATATATATATATATATATATATATATATATATATATATATATATATATACATATATTTAAAAATTTAAGGAATGGAGAAAACGCATGTTATAATTGCATACTTGCATTGGTTTCTATTAACCCATTTATTCTATCCGAAGAATTATTATTCATTAAGATAGAAGAAATACATATAATTAAATATATATATACATATATATATATACATACACAGGGTGCGGTGAGTTGATTGTCACCAGTTTATATTTTTAATTTCGTGCATATGCATTGCTTGTTTTGATGTTTCCGACTACACAGTATAGTAGGATCAGTTGGGCAGCATCTGTGAGAAAAACAGCACTATGACACAATTCACTCTGCCAGAAATTTGGAAGCAACACGCTATACTGCTTGGCACTTGTGCTGGAAGCTCCAATACCAACATTTCAGAGTGTTTAGGTGTCAATCTGAGGACAGTGAATGTACTGAAAGTGATAAAAATCAAACATCCAGTCAACATCATGGTGTTTGGAGTGATCATTAGTGATGGCAAACTTATGCCTCCATTCATCTTCCTACACAGCCTCAAATTCAACACGGAGGCCTACATCAAATGCCTGGAGGAGGAAGCGCTGCCCTCGGTCAAGAGGTGGCTGCTGGAAGACCCTTTGTCTGGCAACAGGACTCTGCACCATGTCACACAAGCAAGGGAACCCAGTCATGGCTGTTAGACAATTTCTGCGAGCACAACACCCCTAACATTTGGCCACCTAACTCCCCAGATTGCAACCCCCTTGATTATTATGTGTGAGGTGCAGTTGAATAAGAGACCAACAAAACTCATTGTAATGCTAAAGATGAACTGAAGGCAAGGGTTATGACAGGATTCACCAACTTAAACAAGGAGGCCATCCAGATGAGTTGCAGGAGATTCTGAAGTTGTCTGGAGGCCGTGGTTGAAGCCAATGGCGATTTTATTGAATAAATTTACTCTTTAGTATTTCAAGATATTTTAATGTAATTTTGGTAAATATATCTGTTAAAACGAGATGTCAGTGTTAGTTTCATTTCTGTATAATTTAGAAGACAGTTTTATTCGCCACACCTTCCTACATGATATCATTCATATATACATATATATATATATATATATATATATATATATATATATATATATATATATATATATATATATATATACATATATATATATATATATATATATATATATATATATATATATATATATATATATATATATACATACCCCTTTATACATTTTGATTGTACATTATACAATAGCCAGATAGCAATTATGATCCTAGAAATCAGGCAAACATCTCTCATGTAACATGGAAGCAATGTCAATGTGACCAACTATTCCATGTTGCATGTGATTTCAAGGAATTAATTCAAATACGTTTTACTTAAAATAATTAATGCAGCTTTATTAAAGTGTTCCTATGTCCATCTTGAAGCCCTACAAAGTTGCATGACTTTCTATCAGGGTTCTGCTTCTAAATATTTGGCTTTGATGTATTCTTGACACTAAAATTCATTTGTGAACCTGAATAGTTCCTTTCAAGATACATTTATATCTATTATATTGCCATACACATGATGCATGAAATATCGGTTTATATGCTTGCATAGCATTGGGGCTTCTCTATAATGGAAGGATGTTCAATAACTCATACCGTTATTCCTTGACTCAACCATACGCGCCACTATTTACACACCCTTGTATGTATAAGATCATGAATGCCTATGTGTGTGCATATACACACACACACACGCGCATATATAAAAGTGTGTATGATGTTTCTACTTGCGTGCATGTAGGCATATGCGAAAATATGTGTGCAACAATATATATGTCTAATGGTTGCATGTGTGTACATCTGTGCATGTGTGTATATGCGTGCATGTGTATGTGTGTGTGTATGTGTGTGTGTGTGTGTGTGTATGCTTGTGTGTGTGTGTGTCGAGATGTAGAAATAGCAGAAAGTGTACCCAATACATATAGTCATAGAGTTTATGTGTTCAACTAAATCTGAACATTCCCTCAGCCATTCATTTTGTGTGATTCTTCAGGTGACAAAATGACGAATAGAAGAACTTGCTTAAGGGTTTTAGAACGTGAAACAGCAAATAAGTTGATCTTCATTGCTCAGCTTTTGTCTGGTGGTAACAGCTAAAAAGAGAGACGGGTGGAACCATTAGTGGTTGAGATTAATCTCTGCTGAAATAGTTTACTTGTCACTCTCAATGGAAATAAGAATTGGTGATGCTTAATTACAGGATGTAACACTATACAGTGGTGAGTCAGGATGGCATGACCAATGAATTGTGTGTGGAGTGATAATACAACGGGTGATTCTCCAATGACCCTTACAGTCTTTGCACACATACAGAATTTGAGCATTTTTGTTCAACATAGATGCAAGCACGTCTTTGTGCTAATAAGCTTCCTTTCTAATGATATGGTTCCAGGTTCAGTCCCATTGCATGGAACTTTGGACAAGTGCCTTCTGTAATAGCCTTGGGCCAACCAAAGCCCTGTGAGTGGTTTTGGTAGGCAAAAAGTGAAAGAAGCCCATATATATGTATATGAAGAAATAAAAGGATCTTTTTTCCAAAATTCTGACGACTTATTTTTTCTCTATATTCAATTCTGTACATCACACCTAACACTACACACACACACACACACACGCGCACGCACACGCACAGGCACACACACACACACACACACACACACACACACACACACACACACACACACACACATATATATTTAAGTTCTTCTTGAGACAGTTCAAGCTGGTTGCTAACAAAGTGAGAACGTTTTTTGTGTTCCAAGTGTTTGTAAATATGGGATGATTGAGTTGGTACATTGGTTGAACTGTTGGTGCAGACTCCAAAATATGTGCATCTATTTATTCACATAAGAATCTCACATGGGGAATTTTTGGAATGTCTTACAAATCCTTATTGTACCACTAATAACTTGAAACTGGAGAATCTCCATCAGTTTCTTTTGCTTTTCTTTTTTGGGGGAAACCAAGTATTTCTAGGTTTTGCTGCCAATTTATTGCTATACAGCTTAATGCACATATGATGATAGGTCATCCGCATTATCATTTAACGTCTGTTGTTCTTGCTGGCATGGGTTGGACAGTTAGACCAGGGTTAGTACACTGGAAGGCTGCATCAGGCTCCAGTCTGATTTGGCAGGGTTTCTACAGCTGGATGCCCTTCCTAATGCCAACCATTCTGAGAGTGTAATGGGTGTTTTGACGTGCCACTGGCATGGGTGCCATTTGTGTGACACCCGTATCTGCCATGGCTGCAGTTTTACTTAGTTTAATGGGTCTTCTTCTCAAGCACGATGTAATATGAAAGGTCTCAGGCATTGCCTCTGTGAGGCCGAACACTTGAAAGGTGCTTTTTATGTGCCACTCACACACACACACACACACATGCATGTACACACACTCTCTCACGCCCACACACACATATCCATGCACATTCACACCTCCCCACATACATAGATGTAAATATGTTTCAGATGGGTTAGATTACAATTATATTAGGATTTGTCAGAAAGATTTGTTGTGGGAGAAGAGTTTTGGATAATTCACCTGTGATGGCTTTGTTTTCTCATAATTTTCAGAAAAATGGGTATTTTGCAATGAAATTTTCTACAAATGCCTAGATACACAAATCATTTCACTTCATTCAATATGTGATATTTAGCCATGACAAACCTTAAAATTTTCATGATTCCTGTCTTTTCCCCATTAACACCTCAGTTTATTTTTCATTGCTTTCTCTGTAATCTTGTCTGTTTTCTCTGAATGTCTCCAACATTCTGAGCGTCCATGGCAAATGTCCGCTACAAAGTCTACCACTTGCTCTCTTCTGCTCTTTCAGACTGCATTGCTTGGTTTATTCTGCAGTCAATCACCAGCAAGTTTAATAAAATTACAAATCGGCATCAGTATTGATTTCAATCATTCAGTATTTGACGGGTTTGGATGGAAACTGTATTTTTGACTTGTTTTATTTTAAGAAGTTAATGCTGGAATAAGATATGAAAAATACAAATCGAATATGCTGAAATGATGTTATTGAAGAAAGCTTGTCAAAAGCATGTCAATTGGTCTACTTAAAAGAAAAACAAAAACTGTAAAATAAAAGTGAGAAAAATAGAAGCCTATTTAACAGCATTTCCTGCAATGAAATGCAAGCTGAAAGGTTGTTACCAGATGTATCTTGTTACAAATCTAAATATGCACTTAGAATAAGTGATGCTACCTATCTGCACATTTAATAAGAAATTTATATATATAAAAAAGAAAGAGATCTAACTGGAATGTTGAGGATGATGATGGCTTGGAATACCTTCAATTAAAACTATACATTAAATTGCTGAAAGGCATTGAGGCCTTAAATAAAATTCCACCAGAATGAGAGTACATGTCTTTCAGTATATTTCTTACTGTTAAAGTTGAATCCTGGTAAATAAAATCAGCAATAAATGAAATGAATAAATAAAATAGAAATAAAGATAGAAACAAAATAAATATAAAATAAAATAAATTGTTGTGAGATTCATTCTTTTCAATCTGTTTAGTCACAAGTTGATGTTTATTTGGCTTTTCTATCTTTTAGCTTTTATTTTTTTAATCTTTACCATATTTCTTGTCATTAGAATATGCGGTCATACTGGGGCACTAGCTGGAAGGGTTCAGTCAAACAAATTGACCTTGGTACTTTTTTTTACGTTTGGTACTTAGTCTATCAGTCACTTTTGCCAAATCAATATACATGCAGGCATCCATGAATACATACATGCATAAATAGATACATACAAATGTTGTGATCTACTATTAAAGCCTGATATCCTCCATTCACGTATTATACCATTCTTATATATACATCCTGGAACTAGTAAATGTGACTTATGTTAGAAGAATTTTACCAAATTTTTACATCTAAGTGTAATATAATATATTCTAGACAAGAACAAACTTTAAGATACTTCCACATGAGAAAATTCACTTTTGCCCAGTATGAATGAATAATAAGCATTTAAACAATAGAACGTCTTGAAATAATGGGTTATAAGTGACTATCCAATCAAAACTTGAATTGAAGATAATTCAACTCTATATAATCAATGCTGAGTTGATAAACGGAAAACTTTAAACAATTAAGTCATAGGATATTAAAGTGAAGACCCTAAAGATAGTGCACTGGTATTATAGTTGGATTGCAATTGTAATGGTTGATGCAGTTGAAACATATGTAGGTCTATGTAAAGCTGTATATATAAAAAGGAATTAAAAGTAATGCTATTCGACTTCGTCATAATCCTTATTATTATTACTGATATTACATACTGCAGGAAACGTGTATGGTTAAAGTAATATATTTAAAATTATTCAATAGAATATTGGTCTGATCAATAAGTATCCGGACTGTTGCCATAGTAACGAAGCTAAAGCATGGAGAGTAAAGCTGCTTGGCACAAATTGACCTTGAACTCTTCTGTGAATGTGTACTAAGTTTTAACCATTTAGCATCTTTCTGCTGTTTACAGCAGTGCTTGGAAGGAAAGTGTGTAGTGTATGATTGTCACATTGACCATGACAGAGAATTTTGAGCATCAAATTTTGCCAAAAGCTTGGCGAAAGCTGCTCAGAGGCCTACACAAAGTTTTCAAAATATTTTCATCATTCTTGACACAGTCAAAGAGATCTTGTGCAACTGAGACCTGAGTGATATTTGGGTCAACTGAAAGCAGTTTTGGCACAAACTTGGCAGACACGCATCTCATACCCAACCCTTCAATGATAATGGACTGAACTGAATCGTAACTAATCTGCACATCTTCTGATAACTCACGGCGATTCAATGATTTCTCCTCACATCTGCTCGCACATCTGTAATGTTTTTCTCAGTTCTGCTGGTTGTGACTCTCCCAGAATGTTTGTCAATATCAACGTTTTTTTCAGCCATCTTGGAAACGTCTAAACTACTTGTATGCTTGTGTGTGGCTCATACACTCCTCTCCATACACTTTCTGCAACTTTGTGTAGGCCTCTGAGCAGGTATCACCATGACAGCTTTCTCTGTCGTGGTCATTGCGACAATGACACACTACACACATTCCTTTGAAGCACTGCTGTAAATAGTGGAAGTGAGCTAGAACGTTAAAACTTAGTGTGCATGCAGAGCTGAGATCAAGGTCAATCTTTGCTGAGTGTCTTTATTCTGTGTGCTTTAACTTTGTTACTATGGCAACATCCTGGATACTTATTGATCAGACCTCGTGTATCTCTATGAGAATTATTAGATTTATATCTTAAATATTGAAAACCTATTTTGAATACCACACTGTGAGCAAACCGGAAAACATTTGGAAAAACCCCTTACTAATTACCTATATATATATATATATATATATATATATATATATATATATATATATATGTGCCACCAGCATAGGTGCCAATTTGCATGGCACTGGTATCTGCCAAGATTGCAATTTTGCTCGGCTTGATGGATCTTCTTCTTAAGCATGACATAATGCCAAAGGTCTTGACAAAAATTTTCTTCCTCAAATGCCCCTGCCCCTCTCATAATTCCTTGTCTTGTGAATTACTTGTTTACCCTGCCAGTGCTGGTGCCACGTTAAATGCATCCAGTCCATAAAAACCCTGCCAAAACAGACACAGTAGCCTAAGGTAGTTTTTCTACCTGGTTAGCTCCTGTCAACTGTTCTGCCTTTGCGTGCATGGGTGGTAAACACTGATGTTGATGATGATGATGATGGTATATATATATATATATATATATATATATTTATATATATATATATATATATATATGTATATATATATGTATATATATATGTATATATATATATCATCATCATCATCATCATCATCATCGTTTAACGTCCGCTTTCCATGCTAGCATGGGTTGGACGATTTGACTGGTGAAACCAGATGGCTACACCAGGCTCCAATCTGATTAGGCAGAGTTTCTACAGCTGGATGCCCTTCCTAACGCCAACCACTCAGAGAGTGTAGTGGGTGCTTTTACGTGTCACCCACACGAAGGCCAGTCAGGCGGTACTGGCAACGGCCATGCTCAAAATGGTGCATTTCATGTGCCACCCAGACAAGAGCCAGTCCAGGGGCACTGGCAACGATCTCGCTCGAAAAATCCCACAAAGGCCAGGCCAGCCAAGCGGCTCTGGCAACAGTCACGCTCATATATATATATATATATATATATATATATATATATACATGCATATATATATGTTTGCACATGTGTGTGTATGTGTGTGAGTGTGTGCATGAGTTTATATGCATGCACACTTAGACACATAGGCAGAGATATGTGTACATTTACATCTATATAAATTCCTTCTCTGATTTAGCTGAAGCTGCTTTCCTGTCTGTCCTTAATCTAATGAGTTGCATCATTATGAAGTATTAACAGGAGAAATGTTAGTGTGAGAATTATTATTTGTATGAAATACCAGTGTGCAAGGATTTCCTATTTTGTAAGAAATAATGCTACGAAATTATTAATGATTCCTACTTCAAATGGCACTCTTAACGCTTTGCATGTGACTCTTCCATTTGTTGGATTTTGTATGGAGAGATGAGAATGTTGTAAGTTGAGAAACTTGCCACAAATAGGAAGACATAATGAAGAATATTGTAAACAGTTGAATTTAGATGCAATAATAAATTGAGGCAAGGATTGAGAAGTAGACCAAAATCTTTTACAGAATGCTGAAGACATTCAACAATGTTGGCCAGAGAAGTGTTTGCTAATTGTGTACTCGAGTTCTGAGAAGTATAAGAACTCACAAGAGACCAGAGGTTCTGAGTCAAGTCCTCTGCTAATGAACAAAATCAAATTGAAGTAATGATGAAACTGTATCAAGGGAATGGCAAATTGAATTTTTAAAAAATCAATAACTGTATCAATACAGATATGTTATGAAGCGAGTTTGATGGTGGTGGTGGTGGTGGCAGGGGCGGGGGATAGATCAAGGAATACATGATGTAGAAACAAGACATAACTACAGAACCTTAGCAGTAGTACACAACCACAATGCTATGGTGGTGCTTAATTGCCAGATAACTTACCATTTACATTAATATTTTCATTTCCTTTTTTGTTAAATATTAAAATCGATATATCCAGTATATAATTTCATATTCATAAGTTTAACAACATAGGTTTTATTGAAGTAAAATATTGAAATTTACTTGGTTGATATTAGTGTAATAATTAAGAAGATATTTTCTCATTGTTTCCATCTTATGTAATCACAAAGAAATGATTACTTCCATCAGTAGAATTCATTGAAGATTCAAATTACTTTTGAAATTTGTATTATATAACTTAATTTTTTGAAACATATTTTATAAAAGTCTCTTAATCATAAATCTATTATTAATCTACAGTTGTTTAAAAAAAAAATATGGGCACACACACTCGCACACACACTCGCACACACACACACACACACACACACACACTCACACACACACACAAATATATGCATTCATGCATAAAGAAATTGTAAAGGCATTTCATGCTCTGTTGCTTTCTCAGTGATCTTTTAGATTATAGAAACAATGCCACTTCTAGATCTCAGAATGAGGCTGACTCTCTTTGTCACATCTTTGGTTTTGGTTTTATTTGAAGGGGGATTCTATCGCACACATTCTCCAGTATTAATAGAGAAAAATCCCTCCATACTTTCTAGTCTTTTGGATTGGATTGGCTGTTGTGTAACCTTCTCAAGGTTGGCATAATCCATAATGCCTGGGATATTAATCAGGTTGTTAAAGTGATTGACAAATCTATCAAAGACCTCTAATTTTTCCTGGAGTACTTTTTTGCTGTCAAGAACTCTGAGTTTTGTCGTGTCTCTTCTCTGTGGACCATATTCCTCTTGAACTCCTCAGTAAAATACTTTCATATCGTTTTATCTGCAAAATACTGTAACTCTTCAGCTTTGGCCTTCCACCAACCTGATTTCAGTTTCCTAGGATATTGTTGTTGCTTCTTTCTTGCTGCCACCAGTTTCCTGTTTGACCTTGTCTTGTAATTTAGCTGCCATGCCTTTGCAATGTTCCATTCCTTTTGCAGAGTCTGTAGTTGGATGTCATCCTTGTTGAACCAATCTTGATTTTTTTTCACTGGTTTACCAAGTAACCATTGAACTATCTCATATGTAGTTATTTTCAAGATGTTCCATTTTTCTCCAAGTCCTTTGGTTTCCTTATTTTACCATCTTTCCAAAACCTTATCCCGATGCTTCTGCAATTCATGTTCCTCTTTGGGTTCTCTGAGTTTCATGCTGTTTAGCTTATTTCTTGGTCAGCCTTTTGCCTTCATGCTCCACTTTCTAAAAAGCAAAAGTGACCTTTAAGCTGATTGTGTGGTGGTCGGTAGAGTAGTCTGCTTCTGTATCCAAGACATGGTTTTTGTATCCAAGACATTCTTCTGATCTCTTCCCCGGGCTCTGGGTAATTATGAAGTCTAACAAGTGCCAACACTTGCAGCATCCAAGTGGTCTTTTGATGTTTGAAGACAATGTTTGCAATTCTCTTCATACCTTTGTATTTACAAACACCCAATAATTAAAAACGAACCTATTGCCCAGTTGAATAGAGGCTTCAACGTGACATTTCAAAGCAAACTACAGAACTTGATCAAATTTTGACCTGTAACTCCATTCAAATTCAACTTCTTACTTTTGGGTTTATAAAGATGCTTGAATGAACACAAAGAAGAATATTGCACTAAACCTTAATTTCCTACACTAAATCGAAGAAATATCTTGCAATTAAAATTTTGTGATGATCTAACCAAAGTATGTACATCTTAGATTGACGGAAGGGCAGCAGCCTCTTACGTCTTTCTTAGCTTCCTCTTCCACCATGCATTGTTGTGGTTGGACGAAGCATTGTCTCTCCTTTTAATGGACGACCACAATGTATGCAGGGAGATATTTTTGACCAAGTTATTGGTAATAAACGATAAATGATTGGAGGGAGTGTGGATGCCTGGCAGAGTCTCATGTGGCTTGAGATGAGGACAGCACAAACACTCAATGCCAACGTATACACCCAACTGTATGTATATGCACACCCATGGATGAATACAAATGCATAGATTTTCACAGATGTATACGCATTCATCAAATACCAAGTCTACACACACACACACACACACGCACAAAGTCTACACATGTAAACACACTGTATACATATACATACTTGAATATGAAACCAATTCTCTGTACTTATTGACTCACAAAACCAAACAAACTTTTGCAGACTAACACTACCAAGCTACACTAACCACACACCTGCATAAACACACACACACACATGCCCCAATGCCAACATTGACCAGAAACTAAATGATCGTATATTACCTTCAATAAAACCTACACACCAACGCATATGCATACATATACTAATACACTAACCTACTAATCAATATGCCACAACACACCCAGAGTGTAAACAAATACATAAACATGGAGAGAGACACACCCTCACAAATCAAATGGTCTAATTCCCTCGACATATACAACCCGCTGGAAAAGTAAACACACAAAAGACTGAAAAAAGCCCAAACACGAACCCATCGGCTGTAATGGGATACTTCTCTGAAGAATGCACTCCCATAAAACTGCAACTGTCCCTGTCAATTTATTTCTTTACCCATTATCTCTCACTGCTGTCTCTTTTGGCAAACCATTTCATATCTAAACTTTCAAAATACACATGAATAGGTGAACACACACACACGCATGCACACATGCACACATGCACACACACACACACACACACACACACACACACACACACACACCAGCAATGAAACTGACCGCAAAGCAAGCCACATACGTTATGCTAAACATCACACAACTGAAAGTTAAACATTCATAGAAACATACGCATATGCAAATCCATAATACACAGTCCTGTCCATCCATCCATCCAGCCACCCACAGAAGTCTGTACATTGTAAGCATATATACACAATACATATCAGAGGAATTGCTTGACCCTAGCCATGTCAGTCTTGGTGTTATCACTGGTTCTGCTGAAAGAGAAGAAGCTCTTTGTAGAATCTTTTGCTAACAAATAAAACGTATCTTCTTCTCTCATTACATGTAAAGTGTTCTCATCTCAGTTATAACTTACTTCCATGTTGGGTATATGTTTGCAAACCCCCCAACGCCTCCACCACATACACAAAGCATTACCAGTGTTTCGATGGTGGTGGTCATATTGCTCATGTTAATTTTTTGTAGTTGTTGCTTAATCTCCATTCAAACCTCTTTCATCCAAAACCAGAGAAACTTTGTCCAAGGTTTAAAACATTCTTGGCCACCACGTTATCTCATATTATTGTCCTTTATTTTAGGTGGAGTTGCATATTTTCTTTATACTGTTTATTGTTGTTGCTGTTGGTCATTAAGGACTTGATGAGTCAGAAATGGTTAAGGATGCATTGGTTTTGCTATTGAAGGAAGCTGTGTTAATTGGAGACAGTGGTGCTGGTGAAGATTGATTTGTATGTGGAAATAAATTCTACAGGTGCAGGCTTGGCTGTGTGGTAAGACGTTTGCTACCCAATCACATGGTTACAAGTTCAATCCCATTGCATCAAACATTGGGCAAGTCACTTCTACTAAAGCCTCAGGCTAACCAAAACCTTTTGAGTGAAACTGGTAGGCAGATTGTGAAAGAAACCTGTCATGTATCATCATCATCATCATCATCGTTTAACGTCCGCTTTCCATGCTAGCATGGGTTGGACGATTTGACTGAGGACTGGTGAAACCGGATGGCAACACCAGGCTCCAATCTAATTTGGCAGAGTTTCTACAGCTGGATGCCCTTCCTAACGCCAACCACTCAGAGAGTGGGTGCTTTTACGTGTCACCCGCACGAAAACGGCCACGCTCGAAATGGTGTCTTTTATGTGCCACCCGCACAAGCCAGTCCAGGGGCACTGGCAACGATCTCGCTCGAAAATCCTACGGGAGCCAGTCAGGCGGTACTGGCAACATCCACACTCAAAATGGTGCATCTCATGTGCCACCTGCACAAGAAGCAGTCCAGGGGCACTGGCAACGATCTTACTTGGCTTGCCGGGTCTTCTCACGCACAGCACATTTCCAAAGGTCTCGGTCAGTAGTCATCGCCTCGGTGAGGCCCAATGTACGAAGGTCTTGCCTCACCACCTCAGCCCAGGTCTTCCTGGGCCTACCTCTTCCATGGGTTCCCTCAACTGTTAGGGTGTGGCACTTTTTCACGCAGCTATCCTCATCCATTCTCACCACATGTCCATACCAGCGCAATCGTCTCTCTTGCACACCACAACTGATGCTTCTAATGTTCAGCTTTTCTCTCAAGATACTTACACTCTGACGGGTATTCACATTGACATCACACATCCAACGGAGCATACTGGCTTCATTCCTTGCAAGCTTATGTATGTCCTCAGCAGTTACAGCCCATGTTTCACTGCCATGTAGCATGGCTGTTCGTACGCATGCGTCATACAGTCTGCCTTTTACTCTGAGTGAGAGTCCCTTTGTCGCCAGCAGGGGTAAGAGCTCTCTAAACTTTGCCTAGGCTATTCTTATTCTAGCAGCTACACTTTCAGTGCACCCACCCCCACTACTAACTTGGTCGCCCAGATAGCAGAAGCTATCGACTACCTCTAGTTTTTCACCCTGGAATGAGATAGAAGTTGTTTCCTGTTTGTTTACAATCTTTATTGCACCTGAACATCTGCCACAAACAAAAACTAACTTGCTAGTTAACCTGCCTTTGATGTTGCTGCACCTCTTATGTGTCCATAGCTTGCACCGGGTACATCTTATAGAGTTACTACCTACTCCTTTTCTACATACTGAGCAGGGCCATCTACCTGAAGGGGTTTGTGTTTTATCTACCTTCCTACTTATTAGGATTTTGGTTTTAGCTAGGTTGACTCTAAGGCCCTTCAATTCTAGACCTTGCTTCCACACCTGAAACTTCTCCTCTAGTTCTGATAGTGACTCCGCAATTAGGGCAAGGTCATCAGCATAGAGGAGCTCCCAGGGGCAACCTGTCTTGAACTCCTCTGTGATTGCCTGGAGGACTATGGTAAATAATAGGGGGCTGAGGACGGAACCTTGGTGGACCCCTACCTCTACCCGGAATTCATTGCTGTACTCATTTCCAACCCTCACCTTACTGGCAGCATTTCTGTACATGGCTCGCACAGCTCTCACTAACCATTCTTCTATTCCAAGTTTCCTCATTGACCACCAGATAAGGGATCGGGGGACCCTGTCAAAGGCTTTCTCCATGTCAACGAAAGCCAGGTACAGAGGTTTATCCTTAGCTAGGTATTTCTCCTGCAGCTGTCTCACTAGAAATAAGGCATCAGTAGTGCTTTTACCTGGCACGAACCCAAACTGCATCTCATCTAAATTGATTCGCTCCCTAATTAGTTGGGCTATGACCCTCTCTGTAACTTTCATAACCTGATCTAACAGCTTGATGCCTCTGTAATTATTTGTATATATATATATATATATATATATATATACATATATATATATATATATATATATATATATATATATATATATATATATATATATATATATATATGGATTTAACTACGATCCATATATATATACGAAAAAATAATAAGTACTGGGGTCGACTTGATGGACTAAAAATTCTTAAAGGTGGTGCCCCAGCATGGCCATAGTCTAATGACTGAAACAAGTAAAAGACAAAAGATAAAAATTTGCTCCTTGTGAGCCAAAAAAATATACACTCTCACATGCACATACATACGCATGCACACACACACGCGCACACTCATGCATACACACACATGTATACATATATGCACACACACACACATGTATATACATATGCACACACACACACATGTATACACAGATGCACACACACATGTATACACACATATCTATATCTATATAAACTTATATATGTTTGTTGGTGGGTGACTGGACACAGGCAAGCATTGCTGTGTCTGTTTGTTCTCTGAGTTCAAACCCAGCACAAGTTCATTTTTGCTTTTCACTTGTTTCTAGCCCAAGTTACAGTAGTAAGATTGACTAAATTCCTGGCAATTTGTCCCTTAGAATTATTACAAATCCCCAAAATGAAACCAGTAAAAGATTAAGCCAACGTGGTATGGTGTGATTTTATGAAGAGTTGGCTGCTCTTTCCAGCAAGTAAGCATCCATAAAATGGTCCCCTGATTGGCTTGCTGCTTCTGATCATAATACTGTGATGGTGGTGGGGGTGTTGATAATGCAAATGATTATAATAATGTTGCTGTTAAGGATAGTGGAAAAAATGTAGTCATGTTAATGCTAATGATTATGACTGATGATTACGATGATGACAATGATGATGATGATGATGATGATGGTGATGATGATGATGATGATGATGATGATGATGATGATGGTGATGATGATGATGATGATGATGATGATGATGATGACGACGACGACGACGACGACGATGACGACGATGATGATGATGATGATGTTGTTGATGATGATGATGATGATGATGATGATGCTGATGATGATGATTCTGACATGTATAAGAAAAGCAGAAAAATACTGAAATTCATAAAGAAGTAGGACAATCGATGCTGTATGAGGGAACAAATTCTCTTTTAAAACGATGCCTCCCCACCCCCATCCATTTCCTTCAAAAATCCTTTGTCATCGCATTTATTTCTTTTTGTACACATTTTGCATCCCTTGAAGCAGCATAAAGAAGGGGCTTAAATTTTGTATCTTTCTTCTTATAAGAGTAGGAGTTCTAATAGTGTGGGAGAAAATAAGATTATTTTGAAATCTGAAAGTAATTCTTTATTCTCATTTAGATAATTCTCAGAATTATTAAAACAAACAAGATTGGTAGCAGAGTGATGGCAGCTGATCTTCCACAGGAACCAAACAAATTACAAGCAATCTGTATATCCAACTTAGCAAACATGTTTTGCAAGGATACTGCTGAGGACATGCGTAAGCTTGCAAGGAATGAAGCCAGTATGCTCCGTTGGATGTGTAATGTCAGTGTGCATACCTGTCAGAGTGTAAGTATCTTGAGAGAAAAGCTGAACATTAGAAGCATCGGTTGTGGTGTGCAAGAGAGATGATTGCGCTGGTATGGACATGTGGTGAGAATGGATGAGGATAGCTGCGTGAAAAAGTGCCACACCCTAACAGTTGAGGGAACCCGTGGAAGAGGTAGGTCCAGGAAGACCTGTGCTGAGGTGGTGAGGCAAGACCTTCGAACATTGGGCCTCACCGAGGCAATGACTACTGACCAAGACCTTTGGAAATGTGCTGTGCGTGAGAAGACCCGGCAAGCCAAGTGAGATCATTGCCAGTGCCCCTGGACTGGCTCTTGTGCAGGTGGCACATAAAAGACACCATTTTGAGCGTGGCCGTTGCCAGTACCGCCTGACTGGCCCTCGTGCGGGTGACACGTAAAAGCACCCACTACACTCTTTGAGTGGTTGGCGTTAGGAAGGGCATCCAGCTGTAGAAACTCTGCCAAATTAGATCGGAGCCTGGTGCAGCCATCTGGTTTCACCAGTCCTCAGTCAAATCGTCCAACCCATGCTAGCATGGAAAGCAGACGTTAAACAATGATGATGATGATGATGATGATGACTGTAATACTGAGGTGTCTGTCCCGAGAGAAAGCATCTTGTAGAGACGTTTAGAACCAAAGAAGCATAGACAATATCAGTGGCAGACGAAAATCATCCTGTACTCGTAGTGGAAACTGCTGGATCACATGATTTCAGTGTGCTTGTACTTCATCAGCCACAAGTATTCATTATCACTGCTAGCGACCAAAGCTCACTTCCACTGATACGTAGAAAAACAATGACCTATGAGACATTGGCATCACAAATGGCTTCTCAGGACGACAAATACCACAGTAGGACAGCTTTCTTACAAAACATCCATGTTAAGCATCATATAAGGATTGCTATTCAGAACAGATAACTGCTTCCATTGATAAAAAAAAAGAAAAGAAAAGAAACATAGTTTCCATTGGTTTTAACGAGGCCTTTACAATCTGTCAATTACAAACTCTGATGGAAGTGTCACTGTTTTATTTTTTCTCTTTTCTGATAAGAGGTGAAATTTGAACTTAGAATGCCTAGAGATTGAAAAGAGACTGTAAGGCATCCTGTTTGATGTTTTAGCAATTCTGTTGATTGGTAGACCTAAACAAGAGTTATATTTATTGATCCTGAAATGATGAAAGATAGCAATGACATCAGTAGAATTTGAACTCAGAACATAAAGAGTACGAAAAGAAACTTCATACATTTTATCCCGTGCTCTAATAACTCTCCCAATTTGTCACTTAATTACATTAAGATATAATTAAGTATTTAGAAAGAAGGTTACAAAAATAGATTTCTTTTTCGCTCTTAATTTCAGACTGAAAGATATTCCCTGATTAAAAAAAAAATTGCATTTGAAATCAAAACGTTTTTGGTTCTTTTAACAGCTTAAAACCATGAAAACATCCAAAACACAGAGAGGAGATCTTAGACGAATGTGGAACTCATTGAATTAACAAACAAGATGGAGTTTGTTATAATTTTGAACCCAAAGGTCATCCATGATTGAGTAGACTTATGATTGAAGGCATCAGTTTTTTCCAGGCATAATGTGCCTAGGTAAGTTGAAAGGTACAGAGACACAGAGGCACAATTCGCGCAACATTGGTGATTGACAAAAAACAGTGGTGAATCGGACCAGCTCTATTAAACATATAGCATAAATTTTTATTGTTTTACATTGTGAGTTCAAATCCTGTTGCAGTTAATAATATTGCTTTTCATCTTTTGGGAAGAAGTATGGCTCCAAACAGAAACAAAATTCACCCCAGTCATACACAGAGATAACAATCAAGTGTACACCCTGCCTCTGTAAAAATCAGCCTTGTCATTAAATAGCAAATAATTTGAACAGCTTGTTAAAATATTTCCCATTATAATATTAGTTCATAGTTTTGTTTTTTTAGATTTCCTATCACTTTTCACTCTCTCAGGAGGTCGGATTTTCTCTGATAGGAATCAGTGCAGAATTCTATGAGCAGAATAGAAAATGCTGTTCAACAAATAATGGTTCACTCTACTTCTGAACGGTTATAGATCAGTATTCCTGTTGGCAAACTATTCCAGATAATATCTTTGATACTTCTAAAAGATAGAAAATTAGAATTTAGCTGTAAACACATTAGCAGAGCTTCTGTCTCAACATTTACTGCCTTCAGAAGGAAATTTATAAAACAGAAAGTACACAACTGTAGGTTGTGATTATCATAGTGGGAGTCATTTATTTATTTATTTATGTGTGTGTACATATATAGAGATGAGTGTGTGTGTGTGTGTATGTGTTTTAGTGGAGTCAATCTCTTGCTATATCAAAAGGATCATTGAAAAACATAAAAAAAAAAAAAACAGAAAGTGTAATAAAATGCATGAAATGGAAAGCTTAGTTTTTGGATAAAGTTACATCAAAATCCTCCACTTCTGCAGATCACTACTTCAGTTTTCATTCTCAGAAAAAAGCCCACTATACACACACACACACACACACATATATATACATACATACATATATATATATATATATATATATACATATATATATATATATATATATATATATATATATATATATATATATATATATATATATAAGCAATGTTAATTCTCTAAATGAAGTATTAACAGTAACTGCACTTTATATATATATATATACTACACTTTATATATATATATATATATATATATATATATATATATATATATATATATATGTATATATATATATATATATATATATATACATACACATATATATATATATATATATATATATATATATATATATATATATATATATATATATATATATATATATATGTATATATATATATATATATATATATATATATATATATATATATATATATATATATATATATATATATACATACATATACACATACATACACACACTTTAATTTATGCACACACATATATTCTTTTATTCTTTTATTTGTTCCAGTCATTTGACTGCAGCCATACTGGAGCACCGCCTTTAGTTGAACAAGTCGACCCCAGGAGTTATTCTTTGTAAGCCTAGTACTTAATGTATTGGTCTCTTTTGCTGAACCGCTAAGTTACGGGGACGTAAATGCACCAACATCGGTTGTCAAGAAATGGTGGGAGGACAAACACAGACACACAAACACACATACACACACACATATATATAAATATATATATATGATGGGCTTCTTTCAGTTTCCACCTACCAAATCCATTCGCAAGGCGTTGGTCGGACCGAGGTTATAGTACAAGACACTTTCCCAAGTTGTCACACAGTAGGACTGAATCCGGAACTATGTGGTTGGTAAGCAAGCTACTTACCACACAGCCACTCCTGCACCTTATATGTATGTATGTGTGATTGTGTGTGCATAAGCATCAGCATAATTGTGTAGGGGTTCACTTCCCCATCCCATAGCTTTGGCTTCGGTCACATTGCACATCACTTTGCTGGAGTGTCGTCTTTCTACTACATGTCCTCCAGGTTATACAATGCTTCCTTGTGACAGAATTTGCTAGGTAGATGCTGTGCAGAATGCCTATCACATGTACACATAACATCATTGGCATCATAAGTGTGTGTATATACATACATACATACATACATACATACATACATATATATATATATATATATATATATATATATATATATATATATATATATATAATCAAACAATAAGCAACACGGATTTCAAAAGTGATTGCAGTACGCACGTTTCATGCTACTTCAATTTATTTAAGTAATGCGAGCATTACTTAAATAAATTGGAGTAGCATGAAATGTGCGTACTGCAATCACTTTTGAAATCCGTGTTGCTTATTGTTTGATTTTAATCACCCATCCTTTTGGGATACGATATTCGGGTGCCTTCGCATAAGTACCATATTCAAGCCTTGAATATATATATATATACATATATATATATATATATATATATATATATATATATATATATATGTATATATATGTATGTATATATCATATTTTACTCTTTTATTTGTGTCAGTCATTCGATTGCAGCCATGCTGGACCACCGCCTACTAATTCTATCATTCTCTTTTGTTGAACCACTAAGTTACGGGGATATAAACACACCAGCATCGGTTGTCAAGTGATGGTGGGGGAAAAACAAAGACACACAAATACACACACACACACACACACACATACACACACACACATGCATAGATACAACGAGCTTCTTTCAGTCTCTGTCTACCAATACATTTTCTGTATTAGCGAAACAGAGTGAGGCATAGAGAGAGAGGTGGGGGGGCAAACACGAGGGAGAAAAATATTCTTTTGGGATTTTGGTTAACATAATTTAATGAAACAGCAAATACCGATAATAGCGAAATAGAATTGAAAAATCTGTGACAAAATTAGTGAAATAAGTGACGGTGTGATAAACTTAAATAATTGAGTCTGTGACGATTAATGATTGTTTACATAGTAAGGCAATAGAAAGAGTAACGAGAAGAACTAATAAGGGGTTTATGATCTGTGCTTAAATAGAGAAATAGATGAACGAGGTTGAAAAGACAACATTTCTTATCTGGGCATCTTCTGAAATTCATATTCTTTCAGCGGAAGTATTACGAGTAGGGGAATCCTAACATCGAAAAATACCTTAAGAATAAGAACCCAGGTTCGAAATTTCCCCAACACACCTGATGAAGGCTGGAGGGTAAATCAGCTGAAACGTTATGTTAACAACAAACAAGATGAGGACAAATATCCGTCAATTGTAAATAATGTAAATAATGTAAATAATGTACATAATTCCTCGTCTCTTAAATACAGAACTGTATCTGTATTTAGGTTGTCTTTCAGAGGTTGTATATTCCAAGTTCCAAAAATTATAGATTTTGATCTTAATGCTTTTATTTCTTAGAACACATGATGTTATCTTTCTATCTGTGGCATTTCTCATTTCAAAGGGGGCAGGGGGGATTTTACATAAGACTGTTCAATCTTGTATACTGTTGTCTAAAGGTTGAGTAACTAAATCAAGCGTTCAGTGCTGTCATATACCGATTCTCGACTGAAAGCTTCCAGCTTTACTTACTTGTTCAGATCACACTTATTTGATCACTGAACGACTTGTAGAAGATGTAAAGGTTCTGGAGAGAGATAACTGTGTTGCTTTAATGTACACTTGTGTTTCGAACAATATTTCACAGATTAACCAGCTAGATCCAGCAGCATATAAACCAAGACAATTGTGGCTGATGGTGCTGTTGTAGCCTTCATTCACCTTCACAATAAGTTAAATTCATCTACTTGAAGTCCCAATGAGATCTTTAAGGTTAGACCATTGTTAGTCTGTCTCCATGAGTAACCGTACCTGAAGTTAATATTCTTGATAGCAATGCTCTTGGAATCATAGGAAAATGCAAAGAAGTTCTGTGACAATTTTATGAGTCAAATATACCTTGGGAAGATATGTATCAGATTGTATTAAAGTAATAAGGCTGACTATTAACAAATTAAAATCCTTGATGGTTAAACCCTGACATGGCTGCATTCCAATGATTGAAACCTGTAAAAGAATAAAAGAACAAAAGTTTATTTATTCTCATATTCATAAACATCTACATCTTCATTCATATATTCAGCTTGAAATCACAGGGGAGAACAACCATCACTGTATGAAACTGACTGCTGAACGAGATTTTAGCATAAGTATGTTATTGTAGTTACTTTTTTCACAAAATTATTCACACACACACACACACACACACTCATGTGCACGTACACGTCTGAGCGTGTGTATGTTTGTGCGTGCGTGTGTGCGTGTGTGTGTATCTAAACACTAATTTTTAAAAAAATTATAAGTCTATAAATGTATGTATACATATATATATATATATATATATATATATATATATATATATATATATTTATATATATATAAGTATGCATATGCTTGTATGTAAATCTTTTTGTAAATCTATGGTGAACAATAGAATTATTGATCTGTCAAAAATAATTGCTATCTTGACTACTAATAGATCACTTATTGATTAATTACAAATAGAAATGAGTGCTGGGGTGGGGGGAGAGAGTACTCCTCATCATTTTCGTTTGGTGTAAGATTCTAAATTTGCCAAACAGACTTTTTCTCAAAGCTTGAAATAAAATTCACTTCAAACCATTAGAAAATCATAAATAGTCAGCTACATTCTCTTACACTCTGCTACAAAAACCAACAAAGAAATATCACTGCTACAACAACAAAAACAACAACAACAACAACTACTACTACTACTACTATTACTACTACTACTACTACTACTACTACTACTTTCTATCTATCTGTATGTCTCTCTATGTATTTCTTTACCCACTTAATCTAAATTTTTTCTTAACCCTTTTAATGTGGAAAGCAGATAAGTTCACTCAAAATTTTATTACTTTTAACTATAGAAAGCAGGATTTATCCCATGGCTTTGAAAAAAAAAAAAATTCTATGTTTGCTAAAGAAGCTAAAATACCTCAGTGACACTTTATTTTCTTAATGTTTTTCTCACATATTTCATCAAATATCTCTTTACACAGCAGGTGTCAAATATTTCTAGTTGTGGATAAGAAGACCATACCTACAAGAGATACTGAAGAAATTTTGCAGAGAACGAAAATATCTAGTTTTTGGAATAGTTAACATATTATAAGAATGACTATTAAATTTCATTATGCAGCGAAAGGGTTAAGAATCCCATCTGCAAATGCATTTCATTTTGCTTCTATAGTTACTACTTTTTTACTCTTTTACTTGTTTCAGTCATTTGACTGCGGCCATGCTGGAGCACCGCCATTAGTAAAGTAAATCGACACCAGGACTTATTCTTTGTAAGCCCTAGTACTTATTCTATCGGTCTCTTTTTTTGCCGAACCGCTAAGTTACAGGGATGTAAACACACCAGCATTGGTTGTTAAGCGATGGTGGGGGGGGGACATACAGACACACATACATATATATATATATATATATATATATATATATATATGCGACAGGCTTCTTTCAGTTTCCGTCTACCAAATCCACTCACAAGGCTTTGGTCGGCACGAGGCTATAGTAGAAGACACTTGCCCAAGGTGCCACGTAGTGGGAATGAACCCAGAGCCATGTGGTTGGTAAGCAAGCTACTTACCACACATCCACTCCTGCACCTACAATAGTTAATTTCTGTAAGTTGATTATAAATTTCGTTTTTAATGCATATCTGGTTGATTTATAAATCAAAGTCAAATGGATTTGGATTAATATTCTGCTGAGGTCAACTTTGCTTATCATCATTTTGGGGTTGATAAAATAAGTACCAGTCGAGTGCTGGAGCCAATGAAATTTACTTACCCTGCCCCGAAAAGGATGGCCTTGTGTTATGGTTTTCACATTGTGATGTAAATAAACAATAAAATACACATATAGACTCATTTCAGTTCTGCTGATGAAGGTATCACGTGTCCATATACGGCTAAAAATGTCTGAGTATCAGAGACAGAATTATGGCCAGAGAAGACAGGAAACATATTTATTTATCTTAATAAACACATTCATTATAATATCAAGTATCTCTCTTTTTTTTGTTTTTTGCTGTTTTCGTTTTTAGTTTTATTGATAAATGGTTATACCACTGTTCCAGATGTAACCCTTTTGCAGCATTACTGTTCCAGTAAAAACAACAATTTTCAGGGATTTTCATGATTTGATGACAGAAAATGAGGTGAAAGTGGATATGAAAAAATGGATACAGCAATTCACCCCACTTGTGATGGAGACCTTATCTATAGAGAAAGGGTCCCTCTTCCAATATGTGCAATTTAAATGATCTATATCAGTCTACCTTTGCCTTACTTC